>NC_092252.1:20946953-21099453 GCF_036320965.1 Panulirus ornatus | reverse complement strand
ATTCACTGTATTTCTTGCACGCTTTTCACCCGACTGCATGTTCAGGCCCCGATCACTCAAAATCTTTGTCACTCCATCTTTCTATCTCCAATTTGGTCTCCCACTTCTCGTTCCTCCCACCTCTGACACACATATCCTCTTGGTCTCACTCATTCTCTCTTGTAACCAAACCATTTCAATGCACCCTCTTTTGCTCTCTCAGTCACACTCTTTTTATTACCACACATCTCTCTTACCATTTCATCACTTAATCGATCAAACCACCTCACACCACATATTGTCCTCAAACATCTCATTTCCAATACATCCAACCTCCTCCGCACAACCCTATGCATAGCCCATGCCTCGCAACTGTATAACATTGTTGGAATCACTATTCCTTCAAACATACCCATTTTTGCTTTCCGAGGTAACGTTCTCGCCTTCCACATATTTCTCATTGCTACTAGAACCTTTGCCCCCTTCTCCACCCTGTGACTCTCTTCTGCTTCCATGGTTCCATCCGCTGCCAGATCAATTCCCAGATATCTAAAACACTTCACTTCCTTCAGTTTTTCTCCATTCAAACTTACCTCCCAGTTGACTTGTCCCTCAACCCTACTGTACCTAATAACCTTGCACTTATTCACATTTACTCTCAGCATTCTTCTTTCACACACTTTACCAAACTCGGCCCTCCAGCTTCTGCAGTTTCTCACCCAAATCAGCCACAATCGCTGTATCATCAGCGAACAACAACTGACTCACTTCCCAAGCCCTCTCATGCACAACAGACTGCATACTTGCCCCTCTTTCCAAAACTCTTGCATTCACCTCCCTGACAACCCCATCCATAAACAAATTAAACAACCATAGGTACATCACGCACCCCTGCTGCAAATCAACATTCACTGTGAACCAATCACTTTCCTCTCTTCCTACACGTACACATGCCTTACATCCTCGATAAAATCTCTTCACTGCTTCTAGCAACTTACCTACCTCACCATATACACTTAATACCTTCCACAAGGCATCTCTATCAACCCTTTCATATGCCTTCTCCAGATCCATAAATGCTACATACAAATCCATTTGCTTTTCTAAGTATTTATCACATACATTCTTGAAAGGAAAACCTGATCCACACATTCTCTACCACTTCTGACCTCACACTGCTCTTCCCCAATCTGATGCTCTGTACATGCCTTTACTCTCTCAATCATTACCCTCCACCATATAATTTTCCAGGAATACTTAACAAAGTTATACCTCTGTAATTTAAACACTTGCTTTTATCCCCTTTGCCTTTGTACAATGGTACTATGCATGCATTCCGCCAAGCCTCAGGTACTTCACCATGAACCATACATACAATGAATATTTTCACCAACCAGTCAACAATATAGTCAACCCCTTTTTTAATAGATTCAACTGCAATATCATCCAAACCCATCCAATTATATCTAACAGATAATTTTTCTATACATATGGCAAGACATGTTTCGTGTAGACAATCCACTTCATCATCAGGTGCTGAAAGTACTTAACAAAATCATTTACTTCCCAGCATCACACTTGCTTCCCGCCTTCCAACACCAATCTTTATAGGCCAAGCACTGTCTTCTTGGTCTGGTCTATAAAGAATGATTTATCTTATCATTCGTATATAACTACTCGTAGCAACATAAAACATAACAAATGGTATATATCATATATCATTCGTATATTTTGTACATTTGCGGTATACTTGGGTCCTTTATCAAGGAAAAACTGCCAGGCCAAAATTTCGTGTAGTATATCATACTCTAAATCCACCAAACTATGAATATGAAAGTTAACTATGAATATGAAAATTAAAAAAAATATTTTTGCCTCTATATAAAAATCGATGAAGAAGATTGATCCTTAAGACAACAGCATTCAATCCCTTAGGTACTTACACATCGTCACTGCTCTGGTTCCTGGGGTGGGAAGTGGCCACAGCTGTGGTTCCTGGGGTGGGTAGTGGCCACAGCTGTGGTTCCTGGGGTGGGAAGTGACCACAGGTGCGGTACTCACAGCTGTGGTTCCTGGGGTGGGAAGTGGCCATAGGTGTGGCACCCACAGCTGTGGTTCCTGGTGTGGGAAGTGACCATAGGTGCGGTACTTACCAGTGCTCCACAGTTGAGGGCAGCGTGGATGCGGTGGTCGGCAGGGAGGGTGAGTGCCAGGCGTGGGTCGTCTCCAGCAAACATGACACTGCCGGTGGTCGGGTGACGACGATTGCCTGTCCAACAAGGGCAGTGTCATGAGACGCGACACTGGTTCATCATGATTGTAACACATGAATCATAGCGCGTCATGAAGATGATGTACACAACACAGTACTACGTAGCATTTACAACGTCTTGGTTACATCAATATGATAATAACATCTTGATGTTCTGATGGTTGTAGGGAAACAGGATTATGTCTGTCTTGTAACATTGCCAGCTAACTGTATAGTACGGTGTACTCAGCTTACTGTCTTGTACGTTATGGTCAGCTTACTGTCTTGTACGGTATGGTCAGCTTACTGTCTTGTACGTTATGGTCAACTTACTGTCTTGTACGGTATGGTCAGCTTACTGTCTTGTACGGTATGGTCAGCTTACTGTCTTGTATGGTATGGTCAGCTTACTGTCTTGTACGGTACGGTCAGCTTACTGTCTTGTACGGTGTACTCAGCTTACTGTCTTGTACGTTATGGCCAGCTTATTGTCTAGTACGGTGTACTCAGCTTACTGTCTTGTACGTTATGGCCAGCTTACTGTCTTGTACGGTATGGTCAGCTTACTGTCTTGTACGGTATGGTCAGCTTACTGTCTTGTACGGTATGGTCAGCTTACTGTCTTGTACGGTATGGTCAGCTTACTGTCTAGTACGGTGTACTCAGCTTACTGTCTTGTACGTTATGGCCAGCTTACTGTCTTGTATGGTATGGTCAGCTTACTGTCTTGTACGGTATGGTCAGCTTACTGTCTTGTGCGGTTTGGTCAGCTTACTGTCTTGTGCGGTATGGTCAGCTTACTGTCTTGCACGGTATGGTCAGCTTACTGTCTTGTACGTTATGGTCAGCTTACTGTCTTGTGCGGTATGGTCAGCTTACTGTCTTGTACGGTTTGGTCAGCATACTATATTGAACAGTATGGTCAGCTTACTGTCTTAAGCGGTATGTTCAGCTTACTGTCTTATACGGTATGGTCAGCTTACTGTCTTATACGGTATGGTCAGCTTACTGTCTTGTACGTTATCGTCAGCTTACTGTCTTGTGCAGTATGGTCAGCTTACTGTCTTGTACGTTATGGTCAGCTTACTGTCTTGTGCAGTATGGTCAGCTTACTGTCTTATACGGTATGGTCAGCTTACTGTCTTGTACGTTATGGTCAGCTTACTCTCTTGTGCGGTATGGTCAGCTTACTATCTTGTACGGTTTGGTCAGCATACTATATCAAACGGTATGGTCAGCTTACTGTATTGTGCGGTATGGTCAGCTTACTCTCTTGTGCGATATGGTCAGCTTACTCTCTTATGCGGTATGGTCAGCTTACTGTCTTGTACATCATGGTTAGCTTACTGTCTCGCACATAATGTTTATCTTACTGTCTCGTACAACGTGTTCAGCTTACCGTCTCTTACAACGTGGTCAGCTTACCGTCTCGTACAACGTGGTCAGCTTACCGTCTCATATAACATGGCCAGCTTACCATCTCGTAGAACGTGGTCAGCTTACCGTCCCGTATAACGTGGTCAGTTTACCGTCTCGTAGAACGTGGTCAGCTTACCGTGTTGTATAACGTGGTCAGTTTACCGTCTCATACATGATGGTCAGCTTACCGTCTCATATAACATGGCCAGCTTACCATCTCGTAGAACGTGGTCAGCTTACCGTCCCGTATAACGTGGTCAGTTTACCGTCTCGTAGAACGTGGTCAGCTTACCGTGTTGTATAACGTGGTCAGTTTACCGTCTCATACATGATGGTCAGCTTACCGTCTCATATAACATGGCCAGCTTACCATCTCGTAGAACGTGGTCAGCTTACCGTCCCGTATAACGTGGTCAGTTTACCATCTCGTAGAACGTGGTCAGCTTACCGTCTCGTATAACGTGGTCAGTTTACCGTCTCATACATGATGGTCAGCTTACCGTCTCGTATTACGTGGTCAGTTTACCGTCTCGTAGAACGTGGTCAGCTTACCGTCTCGTATAACGTGGTCAGTTTACCGTCTCATACATGATGGTCAGCTTACCGTCTCTCAGTATCTGTAATATCACATACCATCATCATCATCATCAAATTCATCACCTTCTCAGTACATTGAGTGGGGGGGGAGGGGGTCTATGACATCACTGAGCACCCGTCTCCTCTCCTAGCACCATCTCCCCATTATTCCCTCCCACATACACGGTGTCAGAGGCGACATGTGTTGGGTCGTCATGGAACTTCCCTCAGCTGGCCCGGGATTAACGCTGTGGCTGACTATCCTACTCCAGTGTATGGCTGACTGGCTTGGTGGAACGTCTTACGACCCATGGAGCTATGTCTAGTTTAACGTCTGGTCGTCTGCTGGTGATGCAAAACTTACCACAAAGCCAACCATCTCGTACGTCACTAACTAACCTTCTGCGTCCACCTAAAACCACTGATTGTCAGATATTGTGGGTCACTCACCACTGACCTGTCTTGCCTCCTATCTGTGTACCACTTGTCACAAGGTGGTACACATACGTACGTACATTGTCTACTGAGGTCAAATATTGTGAACTTGAAGAATCTTACGTGTATGACACTAGTTCACATGACATTACATACGTAAAGTACATTTTCCATCATTCTTCATCATGAAAATGTGTCATTATCTTAAGAGTGAAACCAAGTCCCTCGTGGATGGGTCTGGTGTACCACAGGTCAGGAACTCCTGTCTTTAAACAACAGACATTCACATGTACCTCACATCTGAACATCTGAAACGGACTCACACACCCCATCCAGCCCGTCACCAAGACAGACCCCATCCATCCCGTCACCAAGACAGACTCCATCCAGTCCGTCACCAAGACAGACCCCATCCAGTCCGTCACCAAGACAGACCCCATCCATCCCTTCACCAAGACAGACTCCATCCAGTCCGTCACCAAGACAGACCCCATCCAGTCCGTCACCAAGACAGACCCCATCCAGCCCGTCACCAAGACAGACACCATCCAGTCCGTCACCAAGACAGACCCCATCCATCCCGTCACCAAGACAGACCCCATCCATCCCGTCACCAAGACAGACCCCATCCATCCCGTCACCAAGACAGACCCCATCCAGTCCGTCACCAAGACAGACCCCCATCCAGTCCGTCACCAAGACAGACCCCATCCATCCCGTCACCAAGACAGACCCCATCCATCCCGTCACCAAGACAGACCCCATCCATCCCGTCACCAAGACAGACCCCATCCAGTCCGTCACTAAGACAGACCCCATCCATCCCGTCACCAAGACAGACCCCATCCAGTCTGTCACCAAGACAGACACCATCCAGTCCGTCACCAAGACAGACCCCATCCAGTCCGTCACCAAGACAGACCCCATCCATCCCGTCACCAAGACAGACCCCATCCAGCCCGTCACCAAGACAGACACCATCCAGTCCGTCACCAAGACAGACCCCATCCATCCCGTCACCAAGACAGACCCCATCCATCCCGTCACCAAGACAGACCCCATCCATCCCGTCACCAAGACAGACCCCATCCAGTCCGTCACCAAGACAGACCCCATCCAGTCCGTCACCAAGACAGACCCCATCCATCCCGTCACCAAGACAGACCCCATCCATCCCGTCACCAAGACAGACCCCATCCATCCCGTCACCAAGACAGACCCCATCCAGTCCGTCACCAAGACAGACCCCATCCATCCCGTCACCAAGACAGACCCCATCCATCCCGTCACCAAGACAGACCCCATCCAGCCCGTCACCAAGACAGACCCCATCCATCCCATCACCAAGACAGACCCCATCCAGTCCGTCACCAAGACAGACCCCATCCATCCCGTCACCAAGACAGACCCCATCCATCCCGTCACCAAGACAGACCCCATCCATCCCATCACCAAGAGAGACCCCATCCAGTCCGTCACCAAGACAGACCCCATCCAGTCCGTCACCAAGACAGACCCCATCCAGTCTGTCACCAAGACAGACCCCATCCAGTCCGTCACCAAGACAGACACCATCCAGTCCGTCACCAAGACAGACCCCATCCATCCCGTCACCAAGACAGACCCCATCCAGCCCGTCACCAAGACAGACCCCATCCATCCCGTCACCAAGACAGACCCCATCCATCCCATCACCAAGAGAGACCCCATCCAGTCCGTCACCAAGACAGACCCCATCCAGCCCGTCACCAAGACAGACCCCATCCAGTCCGTCACCAAGACAGACCCCATCCAATACGTCACCAAGACAGACCCCATCCATCCCATCACCAAGAGAGACCCCATCCATCCCGTCACCAAGACAGACCCCATCCATCCCGTCACCAAGACAGACTCCATCCATCCCGTCACCAAGACAGACCCCATCCAGTCCCGTCACCAAGACAGAAAATATCAAGAAAAGTAAACCTTAGGCAGGTACGTACGTCTGAACCAAACCCCTTTCAAACGTACCTTTCATAGCGTCCTCAGTTCGTCACACACCACAAGATGCCTACTTAAAACCGTAACAACCTCTCATATCCTAGTAACCAGGACCCTGCACGTACGTACCATTGACAGACAAGGTTCCGGTTGTGCCACAAGGCTCACACAACCACACCTCACCCACCTCGTAGAATGCCATGCTCCATGTGGTCAAGGTGTAGTGTGTGGCGGCCGATCTGGTAGGCATACCTCTGCCAGAAGCTGGGCACGCTGAGGGTGGAGCGAGGGAGGCGCGCCATGTGGAGCAGAGCGTGGATCGTCAACAAGTTGTATATGTCTGGTGGCCGGAGTTAAGGTCAGGAACAGGTGTGTGATGGAGAGGTCTGGAGTGTGGTAGGTGGAATGCGGTATAAGGGGTTGGTCAAGGGGGTAAGCAGGCAGGAGATCCCAAGCTATTTTGGAGGAACCTACGACGAGACCTTCCCAAAAGTCAGGAGCTGGAGGGTAGAACTTACAGCAAGAGGAAAAGGAAGCGTGATTCATCAGTGAAGCACATGAGAAGGAAGGGTGATTCATCAGTGAAGCACATGAGAAGGAAGGGTGATTCATCAGTGAAGCACATGAGAAGGAAGGGTGATTCATCAGTGACGCACATGAAAAGGAAGGGTGATTCATCAGTGAAGCACATGAGAAGGAAGGGTGATTCATCAGTGACGCACATGAGAAGGAAGGGTGATTCATCAGTGACGCACATGAGAAGGAAGGGTGATTCATCAGTGACGCACATGAGAAGGAAGGGTGATTCGTCAGTGACGCACATGAGAAGGAAGGGTGATTCATCAGTGACGCACATGAGAAGGAAGGGTGATTCATCAGTGACGCACATGAGAAGGAAGGGTGATTCGTCAGTGACGCACATGAGAAGGAAGGGTGATTCATCAGTGACGCACATGAGAAGGAAGGGTGATTCATCAGTGACGCACATGAGAAGGAAGGGTGATTCATCAGTGACGCACATGAGAAGGAAGGGTGATTCATCAGTGAAGCACATGAGAAGGAAGGGTGATTCATCAGTGAAGCACATGAGAAGGAAGGGTGATTCATCAGTGACGCACATGAGAAGGAAGGGTGATTCATCAGTGAAACACAGGAGAAAAAAGGGTGATTCATCTGTGAAACACAGGAGAAGGAGGAATGATTCACCAGTGAAACAGAGGAGAAGTAAGGGTAATTCATCGGTGAAATAGAGAAGGAAGGGTGATTTATCAGTGAAACAGAGAGGGAAGGGTGATTCATCAGCGAAACAGAGAAGGAAGGGTGATTCATCAGACGAAACATGAGAAGGAAGGGTGTTCATCAGTGAAACAGAATGAGAATGATAGGTGATTCATCAGTGAAACAGAAGAGAAGGAAGGGTGATTCCTCAGTGAAGCACAGGAGAAGGAAGGGTGATTCCTCAGTGAAGACAGAGGAGAAGGACGGGCGATTCATTAGTGAAACAGAGGAGAAGGAAGGGTAATTCCTCATTGAAACAGCAGGAGAAGGAAGGGTGATTCATCAGTGAAACAGAGGAGAAGGAAGGGTGATTCATCAGTGAAGCACATGAGAAGGAAGGGTGATTCATCAGTGAAAGCAGATGAGAAGGAAGGGTGATTCACCAGTGAAACAGAGGAGAAGGAAGGGTGATTCATCAGTGAAACAGAGGAGAAGGAAGGGTGATTCATCAGTGAAACACAGGAGAAGGAAGGGTGATTCATCAGTGAAACAGAGGAGAAGGAAGGGTGATTCACCAGTGAAACAGAAGAGAAAAAAGGGTGATTCATCTGTGAAACACAGGAGAAGGAGGAATGATTCACCAGTGAAACAGAGGAGAAGTAAGGGTAATTCATCGGTGAAATAGAGAAGGAAGGGTGATTTATCAGTGAAACAGAGAGGGAAGGGTGATTCATCAGCGAAACAGAGAAGGAAGGGTGATTCATCAGCGAAACAGAGAAGGAAGGGTGGTTCATCAGTGAAACAGAAGAGAATGATAGGTGATTCATCAGTGAAACAGAAGAGAAGGAAGGGTGATTCCTCAGTGAAGCAGAGGAGAAGGAAGGGTGATTCCTCAGTGAAACAGAGGAGAAGGACGGGCGATTCCTTAATGAAACAGAGGAGAAGGAAGGGTAATTCCTCATTGAAACAGAGGAGAAGGAAGGGTGATTCATCAGTGAAACAGAGGAGAAGGAAGGGTGATTCATCAGTGAAACAGAGGAGAAGGAAGGGTGATTCATCAGTGAAACAGAGGAGAAGGAAGGGTGATTCACCAGTGAAACAGAGGAGAAGGAAGGGTGATTCATCAGTGAAACAGAGGAGAAGGAAGGGTGATTCATCAGTGAAACAGAGGAGAAGGAAGGGTGATTCATCAGTGAAACAGAGGAGAAGGAAGGGTGATTCACCAGTGAAACAGAAGAGAAGGAAGGGTGATTCACCAGTGAAACAGAAGAGAAGGAAGGGTGATTCCTATGTGAAACAGAGGAGAAGGAAGGGTGATTCACCAGTGAAACAGAGGAGAAGGAAGGGTGATTCACCAGTGAAACAGAGGAGAAGAAAGGGTGATTCACCAGTGAAACAGAGGAGAAGGAAGGGTGATTCATCAGTGAAACAGAGGAGAAGGAAGGGTGATTCACCAGTGAAACAGAGGAGAAGGAAGGGTGATTCCTATGTGAAACAGAGGAGAAGGAAGGGTGATTCACCAGTGAAACAGAGGAGAAGGAAGGGTGATTCACCAGTGAAACAGAGGAGAAGGAAGGGTGATTCACCAGTGAAACAGACAGCGGCGAAGATAAAGACCGGTGGGTGAGGTTGTTGTTGTTGTGTGTGGGTGGAGGAAGTTTGCTGATGAAGTTGTGCCCTGAGCTTCTTACGAGTTGGTAATGGTTGACGAGTTCTGGCCAGAGTAGTGTACGTGGTCGACTGTAAGTAATGGAGAAGGAATGGAAGAAAATTACGAGCAGGTTAAGTAATGAGTACATGAGAGAGACGAGAGTGAGGCTGTTTCTATAAATGTTTTTCGACATTTTTCAAGTTTGTGTTTCGACGTTTGACTCGTGAAACATGTTTCTTTGAGGGTAAAAGACCTCATTAGCATGGAAGCAACCATGGGAGTTAAACCCCACAAACACTTCTGCTACTCTCGATCTATTACACAGAATAAACTTTTGAGAGAAAATGAGTTAACGAATCATGATGATAGGAATATAAGTTGTTATCAGATGAGTTAATTATCTTTAGTAGATATCTTACCCGAGGTTAGGTTAGGTTAGGTTAGGTTAGGTTAGCTTAGGTTAGGTTAGGTTAGGTTAGGTTAGGTTAGCTTAGGTTAGGTTAGGTTAGGTTAGGTTAGGTTAGGTTAGGTTAGGTTAGGTTAGCTTAGGTTAGGTTAGGTTAGGTTAAGTTAGGTTAGGTTAGGTTAGCTTAGGTTAGGTTAGGTTAGGTTAGGTTAGCTTAGGTTAGGTTAGGTTAGGTTAAGTTAGGTTAGGTTAGGTTAGGTTAGGTTAAGTTAGCTTAGGTTAGGTTAGGTTAGGTTAGGTTAGGTTAGGTTAGGTTAGGTTAGGTTAGGTTAGGTTAAGTTAGGTTAGGTTAGGTTAGGTTAAGTTAGGTTAGGTTAAGCTAGGTTAGGTTAGGTTAGGTTAGGTTAAGTTAGGTTAGGTTAGGTTAGGTTAAGTTAGCTTAGGTTAGGTTAGGTTAGGTTAAGTTAGGTTAGGTTAGGTTAGGTTAAGTTAGCTTAGGTTAGGTTAGGTTAGGTTAAGTTAGGTTAGGTTAGGTTAGGTTAAGTTAGGTTAGGTTAGGTTAGGTTAAGTTAGGTTAGGTTAAGCTAGGTTAGGTTAGGTTAGGTTAGGTTAAGTTAGGTTAGGTTAGGTTAGGTTAAGTTAGGTTAGGTTAGGTTAAGAGTACACATCCTAGCACTGACTTTGTTCGTACAGTTATTAAACTGTCACAACAACCTGATCAATATTAGCTTATAATAATCATAACCGAATTAATCATTCTTGCGTCAACCGTCTGGCAATATAATGCCATCATTCTTGCGTCAACCGTCTGGCAATATAATGCCATCATTCTTGCGTCAACCGTCTGGCAATATAATGCCATCATTCTTGCGTCAACCGTCTGGTAATATAATGCATCATTCTTGCGTCAACCGTCTGGCAATATAATGCCATCATTCTTGCGTCAACCGTCTGGCAATATAATGCCATCATTCTTGCGTCAACCGTCTGGCAATATAATGCAATCATTCTTGCGTCAACCGTCTGGCAATATAATGCCATCATTCTTGCGTCAACCGTCTGGCAATATAATGCCATCATTCTTGCGTCAACCGTCTGGCAATATAATGCCATCATTCTTGCGTCAACCGTCTGGCAATATAATGCCATCATTCTTGCGTCAACCGTCTGGCAATATAATGCCATCATTCTTGCGTCAACCGTCTGGCAATATAATGCCATCATTCTTGCGTCAACCGTCTGGCAATATAATGCCATCATTCTTGCGTCAACCGTCTGGCAATATAATGCCATCATTCTTGCGTCAACCGTCTGGCAATATAATGCCATCATTCTTGCGTCAACCGTCTGGCAATATAATGCCATCATTCTTGCGTCAACCGTCTGGCAATATAATGCCATCATTCTTGCGTCAACCGTCTGGCAATATAATGCCATCATTCTTGCGTCAACCGTCTGGCAATATAATGCCATCATTCTTGCGTCAACCGTCTGGCAATATAATGCCATCATTCTTGCGTCAACCGTCTGGCAATATAATGCCATCATTCTTGCGTCAACCGTCTGGCAATATAATGCCATCATTCTTGCGTCAACCGTCTGGCAATATAATGCCATCATTCTTGCGTCAACCGTCTGGCAATATAATGCCATCATTCTTGCGTCAACCGTCTGGCAATATAATGCCATCATTCTTGCGTCAACCGTCTGGCAATATAATGCCATCATTCTTGCGTCAACCGTCTGGCAATATAATGCCATCATTCTTGCGTCAACCGTCTGGCAATATAATGCCATCATTCTTGCGTCAACCGTCTGGCAATATAATGCCATCATTCTTGCGTCAACCGTCTGGCAATATAATGCCATCATTCTTGCGTCAACCGTCTGGCAATATAATGCCATCATTCTTGCGTCAACCGTCTGGCAATATAATGCCATCATTCTTGCGTCAACCGTCTGGCAATATAATGCCATCATTCTTGCGTCAACCGTCTGGCAATATAATGCAATCATTCTTGCGTCAACCGTCTGGCAATATAATGCCATCATTCTTGCGTCAACCGTCTGGCAATATAATGCCATCATTCTTGCGTCAACCGTCTGGCAATATAATGCCATCATTCTTGCGTCAACCGTCTGGCAATATAATGCCATCATTCTTGCGTCAACCGTCTGGCAATATAATGCAATCATTCTTGCGTCAACCGTCTGGCAATATAATGCGGTATGAAACTTTGAGATTTTTTAGCCGAGAAACATCCATTCCTTTGGATCTTGATTGCTGCACTCAGCATGGCTATGTGGAGGCTGCCCTCAGCATGGACTATGTGGAGGCTGCCCTCAGCATGACTATGTGGAGGCTGCCCTCAGCATGACTATGTGGAGGCTGCCCTCAGCATGACTATGTGGAGGCTGCCCTCAGCATGGCTATGTGGAGGTTGCCCTCAGCATGGCTATGTGGAGGCTGCCCTCAGCATGGCTATGTGGAGGCTGCCCTCAGCATGGCTATGTGGAGGCTGCCCTCAGCATGGCTATGTGGAGGCTGCCCTCAGCATGGCTATGTGGAGGCTGCCCTCAGCATGACTATGTGGAGGCTGCTCTCAACATGACTATGTGGAGGCTGCCCTCAACATGACTATGTGGAGGCTGCCCTCAGCATGGCTATGTGGAGGCTGCCCTCAACATGACTATGTGGAGGCTGCCCCCAGCATGACTATGTGGAGGCTGCCCTCAATATGACTATGTGGAGGCTGCCCTCAGCACGGCTATGTGGAGGCTGCCCTCAAGCATGGCTATGTGGAGGAGGCTGCCCTCAGCATGGCTATGTGGAGGCTGCCCTCAGCATGGCTATGTGGAGGCTGCCCTCAGCATGGCTATGTGGAGGCTGCCCTCAGCATGGCTATGTGGAGGCTGCCCTCAGCATGACTATGTGGAGGCTGCCCTCAGCATGACTATGTGGAGGCTGCCCTCAGCATGACTATGTGGAGGCTGCCCTCAGCATGACTATGTGGAGGCTGCCCTCAGCATGACTATGTGGAGGCTGCCCTCAGCATGACTATGTGGAGGCTGCCCTCAGCATGACTATGTGGAGGCTGCCCTCAGCATGACTATGTGGAGGCTGCCCTCAGCATGACTATGTGGAGGCTGCCCTCAGCATGACTATGTGGAGGCTGCCCTCAGCATGACTATGTGGAGGCTGCCCTCAGCATGACTATGTGGAGGCTGCCCTCAGCATGACTATGTGGAGGCTGCCCTCAGCATGACTATGTGGAGGCTGCCCTCAGCATGACTATGTGGAGGCTGCCTCAACATGACTATGTGGAGCTGCCCTCAGCATGGACTATGTGGAGGCTGCCCTCAAGCATGACTATGTGGAGGCTGCCCTCAAGCATGGCTATGTGGAGGCTGCCTCAACATGACTATGTGGAGCTGCCCTCAGCATGACTATGTGAGGCTGCCCTCAACATAACTATGTGGAGGCTGCCCTCAACATGACTATGTGGATGCTGCCCTCAACATGACTATGTGGATGCTGCCCTCAACATGACTATGTGGATGCTGCCCTCAACATGACTATGTGGAGGCTGCCCTCAACATAACTATGTGGAGCTGCCCTCAACATAACTATGTGGAGGCTGCCTCAACATGACTATGTGGATGCTGCCCTCAACATGACTATGTGGATGCTGCCCTCAACATAACTATGTGGAGGCTGCCTCAACATGACTATGTGGATGCTGCCCTCAACATGACTATGTGGATGCTGCCCTCAACATAACTATGTGGAGGCTGCCCTCAACATAACTATGTGGAGGCTGCCCTCAGCATGACTATGTGGAGGCTGCCCTCAACATAACTATGTGGAGGCTGCCCTCAACATAACTATGTGGAGCTGCCCTCAACATGACTATGTGGATGCTGCCCTCAACATGACTATGTGGAGGCTGCCCTCAACATAACTATGTGGAGGCTGCCCTCAACATAACTATGTGGAGGCTGCCCTCAACATGACTATGTGGATGCTGCCCTCAACATGACTATGTGGATGCTGCCCTCAACATGACTATGTGGATGCTGCCCTCAACATAACTATGTGGAGGCTGCCCTCAACATAACTATGTGGAGCTGCCCTCAACATAACTATGTGGAGCTGCCCTCAACATAACTATGTGGAGGCTGCCCTCAACATAACTATGTGGAGGCTGCCCTCAACATAACTATGTGGAGGCTGCCCTCAACATGACTATGTGGAGGCTTGCCCTCAGCATGACTATGTGGAGGCTGCCCTCAACATAACTATGTGGAGGCTTGCCCTCAGCATGACTATGTGGATGCTGCCCTCAACATGACTATGTGGATGCTGCCCTCAACATGACTATGTGGAGGCTGCCCTCAACATGACTATGTGGAGGCTGCCCTCAACATAACTATGTGGAGGCTGCCCTCAACATAACTATGTGGAGGCTGCCTCAACATGACTATGTGGATGCTGCCCTCAACATAACTATGTGGAGGCTGCCCTCAACATAACTATGTGGAGCTGCCCTCAACATAACTATGTGGAGCTGCCCTCAACATACTATGTGGAGGCTGCCCTCAACATAACTATGTGGAGGCTGCCCTCAACATAACTATGTGGAGGCTGCCCTCAACATACTATGTGGAGGCTGCCTCAACATGACTATGTGGAGCTGCCCTCAACATACTATGTGGAGGCTGCCCTCAACATGACTATGTGGATGCTGCCCTCAACATGACTATGTGGATGCTGCCCTCAACATAACTATGTGGAGGCTTGCCCTCAGCATGACTATGTGGATGCTGCCCTCAACATGACTATGTGGATGCTGCCCTCAACATGACTATGTGGAGGCTGCCTCAACATGACTATGTGGATGCTGCCCTCAACATGACTATGTGGAGGCTTGCCCTCAGCATGACTATGTGGATGCTGCCCTCAACATGACTATGTGGAGGCTTGCCCTCAGCATGACTATGTGGAGGCTTGCCCTCAGCATGACTATGTGGAGGCTTGCCCTCAGCATGACTATGTGGAGGTGCCCTCAGCATGACTATGTGAGGCTGCCCTCAACATAACTATGTGGAGGCTGCCCCCAGCATGACTATGTGAGGCTGCCCTCAACATAACTATGTGGAGCTGCCCTCAACATGACTATGTGGAGCTGCCCTCAGCATGAACTATGTGGAGGCTGCCTCAACATGACTATGTGGAGCTGCCCTCAGCATGACTATGTGAGGCTGCCCTCATCATGGCTATGTGGAGGCTGCCCTCAACATGACTATGTGGAGGCTGCCCCCAGCATGACTATGTGGAGGCTGCCCTCAAGCATGGCTATGTGGAGGCTGCCTCAACATGACTATGTGGAGGCTGCCTCAACATGACTATGTGGAGGTGCCCTCAGCATGACTATGTGGAGGCTGCCTCAACATGACTATGTGGAGGTGCCCTCAGCATGACTATGTGGAGGCCTGCCCTCAGCATGGACTATGTGGAGGCTGCCCCCAGCATGACTATGTGAGGCTGCCCTCAACATACTATGTGGAGGCTGCCCCCAGCATGACTATGTGGAGGCCTGCCCTCAGCATGGCTATGTGGAGGCTGCCCTCAGCATGGACTATGTGGAGGCTGCCCTCAACATGACTATGTGGAGGCTGCCCTCAACATAACTATGTGGAGCTGCCCTCAACATACTATGTGGAGGCTGCCTCAACATGACTATGTGGAGGCTGCCCTCAAGCATGGCTATGTGGAGGCTGCCTCAACATGACTATGTGGAGGCTGCCTCAACATGACTATGTGGAGGCTGCCCTCAAGCATGGCTATGTGGAGGCTGCCCCCAGCATGACTATGTGAGGCTGCCCTCAACATACTATGTGGAGGCTGCCTCAACATGACTATGTGGAGCTGCCCTCAACATACTATGTGGAGGCTGCCCTCAATATGACTATGTGGAGGCTGCCCTCAATATGACTATGTGGAGGCTGCCTCAACATGACTATGTGGAGGCTGCCTCAACATGACTATGTGGAGGTGCCCTCAGCATGACTATGTGGAGCTGCCCTCAGCATGGCTATGTGGAGGCTGCCCTCAGCATGGACTATGTGGAGGCTGCCTCAGCATGACTATGTGGAGCTGCCCTCAGCATGGACTATGTGGAGGCTGCCCTCAATATGACTATGTGGAGGCTGCCCCCAGCATGACTATGTGAGGCTGCCCTCAACATGACTATGTGGAGGCTGCCCTCAGCATGACTATGTGAGGCTGCCCTCAACATACTATGTGGAGGCTGCCCTCAATATGACTATGTGGAGGCTGCCTCAACATGACTATGTGGAGGCTTGCCCTCAGCATGACTATGTGGAGGCTGCCCCCAGCATGACTATGTGGAGGCTGCCCTCAACATACTATGTGGAGGCTGCCTCAGCATGACTATGTGGAGGCTGCCCCCAGCATGACTATGTGAGGCTGCCCTCAACATACTATGTGGAGGCTGCCTCAACATGACTATGTGGAGGCTGCCCTCAACATGACTATGTGGAGGCTGCCCCCAGCATGACTATGTGGAGGCTGCCCTCAAGCATGGCTATGTGGAGGCTGCCTCAACATGACTATGTGGAGCTGCCCTCAGCATGACTATGTGGAGGCTGCCTCAACATGACTATGTGGAGGCTGCCCTCAACATACTATGTGGAGGCTGCCCCCAGCATGACTATGTGGAGGCCTGCCCTCAGCATGGCTATGTGGAGGCTGCCCTCAATATGACTATGTGGAGGCTGCCCTCAACATACTATGTGGAGGCTGCCTCAACATGACTATGTGGAGGCCTGCCCTCAGCATGGCTATGTGAGGCTGCCCTCAGCATGGACTATGTGGAGGCTGCCCCCAGCATGACTATGTGGAGGCTGCCTCAGCATGGCTATGTGAGGCTGCCCTCAACATACTATGTGGAGGCTGCCTCAACATGACTATGTGGAGGCTGCCCTCAATATGACTATGTGAGGCTGCCCTCAACATACTATGTGGAGGCTGCCCTCAACATAACTATGTGGAGGCTGCCCTCAATATGACTATGTGGAGGCTGCCCTCAGCATGACTATGTGAGGCTGCCCTCAACATAACTATGTGGAGCTGCCCTCAGCATGAACTATGTGGAGGCTGCCCTCAACATGACTATGTGGAGGCTGCCCTCAACATGACTATGTGGAGGCTGCCCTCAAGCATGACTATGTGGAGGCTGCCTCAGCATGGCTATGTGAGGCTGCCCTCAACATAACTATGTGGAGGCTGCCCTCAACATGACTATGTGGAGCTGCCCTCAGCATGAACTATGTGGAGGCTGCCCTCAGCATGAACTATGTGGAGGCTGCCTCAGCATGACTATGTGGAGCTGCCCTCAGCATGAACTATGTGGAGGCTGCCCTCAGCATGAACTATGTGGAGGCTGCCTCAACATGACTATGTGGAGCTGCCCTCAGCATGAACTATGTGGAGGCTGCCCTCAGCATGAACTATGTGGAGGCTGCCTCAACATGACTATGTGGAGGCTGCCCTCAACATAACTATGTGGAGGCTGCCTCAGCATGACTATGTGGAGGCTGCCTCAGCATGACTATGTGGAGGCTGCCCTCAGCATGACTATGTGGAGGCTGCCCTCAGCATGACTATGTGAGGCTGCCCTCAACATAACTATGTGGAGCTGCCCTCAGCATGACTATGTGAGGCTGCCCTCAACATGACTATGTGGAGGCTGCCCTCAGCATGATATGTGGAGGCTGCCCTCAGCATGGACTATGTGGAGGCTGCCTCAGCATGACTATGTGGAGGCTGCCCTCAGCATGATATGTGGAGGCTGCCCTCAACATGACTATGTGGAGCTGCCCTCAGCATGGACTATGTGGAGGCTGCCCTCAGCATGGACTATGTGGAGGCTGCCCTCAGCATGGACTATGTGGAGGCTGCCTCAGCATGACTATGTGGAGGCTTGCCCTCAGCATGACTATGTGAGGCTGCCCTCAGCATGCTATGTGGAGGCTGCCTCAACATGACTATGTGGAGGCTGCCCTCAGCATGACTATGTGGAGGCTGCCCTCAGCATGACTATGTGGAGGCTGCCCTCAGCATGATATGTGGAGGCTGCCCCCAGCATGACTATGTGAGGCTGCCCTCAGCATGGACTATGTGGAGGCTGCCTCAGCATGACTATGTGAGGCTGCCCTCAACATGACTATGTGGAGGCTGCCCTCAGCATGACTATGTGGAGGCTGCCCTCAGCATGATATGTGGAGGCTGCCCTCAACATAACTATGTGGAGCTGCCCTCAGCATGGACTATGTGGAGGCTGCCTCAACATGACTATGTGGAGGCTTGCCCTCAGCATGACTATGTGGAGGCTGCCTCAGCATGACTATGTGGAGGCTGCCCTCAGCATGAACTATGTGGAGGCTGCCCTCAACATAACTATGTGGAGGCTGCCCTCAACATACTATGTGGAGGCTGCCCTCAAGCATGGCTATGTGGAGCTGCCCTCAGCATGACTATGTGGAGCTGCCCTCAGCATGGACTATGTGGAGGCTGCCCTCAGCATGGACTATGTGGAGGCTGCCTCAGCATGGCTATGTGGAGGTGCCCTCAGCATGACTATGTGGAGGCTGCCCTCAGCATGACTATGTGAGGCTGCCCTCAGCATGACTATGTGAGGCTGCCCTCAGCATGACTATGTGAGGCTGCCCTCAGCATGGACTATGTGGAGGCTGCCCTCAAGCATGACTATGTGGAGGCTGCCCTCAGCATGACTATGTGGAGGCTGCCCTCAACATGACTATGTGGAGGCTTGCCCTCAGCATGACTATGTGAGGCTGCCCTCAGCATGACTATGTGGAGGCCTGCCCTCAGCATGGACTATGTGGAGGCTGCCTCAGCATGACTATGTGAGGCTGCCCTCAACATAACTATGTGGAGGCTGCCTCAACATGACTATGTGGAGGCTGCCCTCAGCATGACTATGTGGAGGCTGCCCTCAGCATGACTATGTGGAGGCTGCCCTCAGCATGACTATGTGAGGCTGCCCTCAACATGACTATGTGGAGCTGCCCTCAGCATGGACTATGTGGAGGCTGCCTCAACATGACTATGTGGAGGCTGCCCTCAGCATGACTATGTGGAGGCTGCCCTCAGCATGACTATGTGGAGCTGCCCTCAGCATGCTATGTGGAGGCTGCCCTCAATATGACTATGTGGAGGCTTGCCCTCAGCATGACTATGTGGAGGCCTGCCCTCAGCATGGCTATGTGGAGGCTGCCTCAGCATGACTATGTGGAGGCTGCCCTCAGCATGATATGTGGAGGCTGCCCTCAGCATGAACTATGTGGAGGCTGCCTCAGCATGACTATGTGGAGGCTGCCCTCAAGCATGGCTATGTGGAGGCTGCCCTCAACATAACTATGTGGAGCTGCCCTCAGCATGGACTATGTGGAGGCTGCCTCAACATGACTATGTGGAGGCTGCCCTCAGCATGAACTATGTGGAGGCTGCCCTCAGCATGATATGTGGAGGCTGCCTCAACATGACTATGTGGAGGCTGCCCTCAAGCATGGCTATGTGGAGGCTGCCCTCAAGCATGGCTATGTGGAGGCTGCCCTCAAGCATGGCTATGTGGAGGCTGCCCTCAAGCATGACTATGTGGAGGCTGCCCTCAAGCATGACTATGTGGAGCTGCCCTCAGCATGGACTATGTGGAGGCTGCCTCAGCATGACTATGTGGAGCTGCCCTCAGCATGACTATGTGGAGGCTGCCCTCAGCATGACTATGTGGAGGCTGCCCTCAGCATGACTATGTGGAGGCTGCCCTCAGCATGAACTATGTGGAGGCTGCCTCAGCATGACTATGTGGAGCTGCCCTCAGCATGGACTATGTGGAGGCTGCCCTCAGCATGCTATGTGGAGGCTGCCCTCAACATAACTATGTGGAGGCTGCCCTCAACATAACTATGTGGAGCTGCCCTCAGCATGGACTATGTGGAGGCTGCCCTCAATATGACTATGTGGAGCTGCCCTCAGCATGACTATGTGAGGCTGCCCTCAGCATGGACTATGTGGAGGCTTGCCCTCAGCATGACTATGTGGAGGCTGCCCTCAGCATGACTATGTGAGGCTGCCCTCAACATGACTATGTGGAGGCTGCCCTCAGCATGACTATGTGGAGGCTGCCCTCAACATAACTATGTGGAGCTGCCCTCAGCATGACTATGTGGAGCTGCCCTCAGCATGCTATGTGGAGGCTGCCTCAGCATGACTATGTGGAGGCTGCCCTCAGCATGATATGTGGAGGCTGCCCTCAATATGACTATGTGGAGGCTTGCCCTCAGCATGACTATGTGAGGCTGCCCTCAACATAACTATGTGGAGCTGCCCTCAGCATGGACTATGTGGAGGCTGCCCTCAGCATGCTATGTGGAGGCTGCCCTCAGCATGCTATGTGGAGGCTGCCCTCAACATAACTATGTGGAGGCTGCCTCAGCATGGCTATGTGGAGGCTGCCCTCAACATAACTATGTGGAGCTGCCCTCAGCATGGCTATGTGGAGGTGCCCTCAGCATGACTATGTGGAGGCTGCCTCAACATGACTATGTGGAGGCTGCCTCAGCATGGCTATGTGAGGCTGCCCTCAGCATGGCTATGTGGAGGCCTGCCCTCAGCATGGACTATGTGGAGGCTTGCCCTCAGCATGACTATGTGGAGGCTGCCTCAGCATGACTATGTGGAGGCTGCCCTCAAGCATGGCTATGTGGAGGCTGCCCTCAACATAACTATGTGGAGGCTGCCCTCACATGGCTATGTGGAGGCTGCCCTCAAGCATGGCTATGTGGAGCTGCCCTCAGCATGGCTATGTGGAGGCTGCCCTCAAGCATGGCTATGTGGAGGCTTGCCCTCAGCATGACTATGTGGAGGCTTGCCCTCAGCATGGCTATGTGAGGCTGCCCTCAGCATGGCTATGTGGAGGCTGCCCTCAAGCATGGCTATGTGGAGGCTTGCCCTCAGCATGACTATGTGGAGGCTGCCCTCAGCATGACTATGTGGAGGCTGCCTCAACATGACTATGTGGAGCTGCCCTCAGCATGACTATGTGAGGCTGCCCTCAACATGACTATGTGGAGGCTGCCTCAACATGACTATGTGGAGGCTGCCCTCAATATGACTATGTGGAGGCTGCCTCAGCATGGCTATGTGGAGCTGCCCTCAGCATGACTATGTGGAGCTGCCCTCAGCATGCTATGTGGAGGCTGCCCTCAACATACTATGTGGAGGCTGCCCTCAACATACTATGTGGAGGCTGCCCTCAACATACTATGTGGAGGCTGCCTCAACATGACTATGTGGAGGCTGCCCTCAATATGACTATGTGGAGGCTGCCTCAGCATGGCTATGTGAGGCTGCCCTCAACATACTATGTGGAGGCTGCCTCAACATGACTATGTGGATGCTGCCCTCAACATGACTATGTGGAGGCTTGCCCTCAGCATGACTATGTGGAGGCTGCCCTCAACATAACTATGTGGAGGCTGCCCTCAGCATGACTATGTGGAGGCTGCCCTCAACATGACTATGTGGAGGCTGCCCTCAACATAACTATGTGGAGGCTGCCTCAACATGACTATGTGGAGGCTGCCCTCAACATAACTATGTGGAGGCTGCCCTCAACATACTATGTGGAGGCTGCCCTCAACATAACTATGTGGAGGCTGCCCTCAACATAACTATGTGGAGCTGCCCTCAGCATGACTATGTGGAGGCTTGCCCTCAGCATGACTATGTGAGGCTGCCCTCAACATACTATGTGGAGGCTGCCCTCAATATGACTATGTGGAGGTGCCCTCAGCATGACTATGTGGAGCTGCCCTCAGCATGGCTATGTGGAGGCTGCCTCAGCATGGCTATGTGAGGCTGCCCTCAACATAACTATGTGGAGGCTGCCTCAGCATGGCTATGTGAGGCTGCCCTCAACATGACTATGTGGAGGCTGCCCTCAAGCATGGCTATGTGGAGCTGCCCTCAGCATGGACTATGTGGAGGCTGCCCTCAATATGACTATGTGGAGGCTTGCCCTCAGCATGACTATGTGGAGGCTGCCTCAGCATGACTATGTGAGGCTGCCCTCAACATACTATGTGGAGGCTGCCCTCAATATGACTATGTGGAGGCTGCCCTCAAGCATGGCTATGTGGAGGCTGCCTCAACATGACTATGTGGAGCTGCCCTCAGCATGCTATGTGGAGGCTGCCTCAGCATGACTATGTGGAGGCTTGCCCTCAGCATGACTATGTGGAGGCTGCCTCAACATGACTATGTGGAGGCTTGCCCTCAGCATGACTATGTGAGGCTGCCCTCAGCATGGACTATGTGGAGGCTGCCTCAGCATGACTATGTGGAGGCTGCCTCAGCATGACTATGTGGAGGCTGCCTCAACATGACTATGTGGAGCTGCCCTCAACATAACTATGTGGAGGCTGCCCCCAGCATGACTATGTGGAGCTGCCCTCAGCATGCTATGTGGAGGCTGCCCTCAACATAACTATGTGGAGCTGCCCTCAGCATGCTATGTGGAGGCTGCCCGGACTTTGTGAGACTAAGGTGTTTCTGATTACGGAGTTTCTCTTCTCAGCTGCAACTCTGAAATTGTAATCTGGATCAACAACGTCTTCTCCTCTGACTTGCTGGTCTGTTGTGACGACGGCGTCTCACTGTCTGGAGGAATGGGGAGCTCTGGGCCGTGTGGCACCGGGGAAGTGGATGATGGAAGGTTCGGATACGTGATAACAGGTTTGGGAGGGTCCAGCACCATGCACACTTGCTGCAGTGGTCAATGAGTTTCCGCCAAATTATTGGGATGGTGAACTCACTGGCTCTCTATTCCGCCTCTGTACCATCCTGCAAAAAACAATATAAGATTGTGATTATGAAAATATTCATATTTGTTTATAAATTCATTTCACCCATGACTAAGGGATTCTCTCAACATATTCCTTATATGATTTGAATAAAAATAAGATATTAAATTTCAAAAATTCTAAACATGATGATAATTTCGCCAACCTAACGAGTAGTCATGTTACCTGCAGGAGTTTTTTTGCATTGGTGGCAAGTGTGAGATGAGGTGGCCAGAACTTGTCTTGCTCCCCGGGGTAGAGACGTGTTGAAATATACCTTGTAGATGTGGCACATCTCACCTCATGCTGCCACACACTAATTTCTCGTTCTTGTTATCATAACTTGGAGGCAGACGCAGCCAAATGTGTCTGCTGGAGACTTGCAGCATCCAGATACCATCACAGAAAAATGGATTTATATACATCCACTTACAGAGCTACACTCGACTGGCGAGCTGAAGGCGCTCATATTTATACTACTACTTATATTACTGGAAACTTGTATAAAGTTCTATATCAGCACTGAATCTATCTGGAATGTTCTATAAAGTTCTATATCAGCACTGAATCTATCTGGAATGTTCTATAAAGTTCTATATCAGCACTGAATCTATCTGGAATGTTCTATAAAGTTCTATATCAGCACTGAATCTATGTGGAATGTTCTATAAAGTTCTATATCAGCACTGAATCTATCTGGAATGTTCTATAAAGTTCTATATCAGCACTGAATCTATCTGGAATGTTCTATAAAGTTCTATATCAGCACTGAATCTATCTGGAATGTTCTGAAACATAGGTCAATATGAAACTGTCACAGTCTTGATCACAAGAACAAGGTTTGAAGGGAATAATGATCACTTTTTGTCGTATTTGGACATCAAATATAAAAGAACACTTATTACGCAGGAACAGATGGCAGATATTTGTTACACAGTTACTCGCTGCACAAGTCCGTCATATTAACAGGAAGAAGCCAACTTGGACGAGGTTGTATCATCGTTAGCAGAAGGAAGGAGTAAAGTCTCGTCCAGGACCTTCCTACTTCAAAGGAGTCCAACTTATCCTGCTCTCGTGGGGTGCAGCTGAAGGAGCCACATTAAAGGGAATCTCTGGACCCCTCACTATCATCATCTTAAGTTCTGTGTAGCTAGTCACCATCCCAGTTAGGCTACCTTGGAGGTGTCACCATCCCAGTTAGGCTACATTGGAGGTGTCACCATCCCAGTTAGGCTACCTTAGAGGTGTCACCATACCAGTTAGGCTACCTTGGAGGTGTCACCATCCCAGTTAGGCTACCTTGGAGGTGTCACCATCCCAGATAGGCTACCTTGGAGGTGTCACCATCCCAGTTAGGCTACCTTGGAGGTGTCACCATCCCAGTTAGGCTACCTTGGAGGTGTCACCATCCCAGTTAGGCTACCTTGGAGGTGTCACCATCCCAGTTAGGCTACATTGGAGGTGTCACCATCCCAGTTAGGCTACATTGGAGGTGTCACCATCCCAGTTAGGCTACATTGGAGGTATCACTATCCCAGTTAGGCTACATTGGAGGTGTAAGATGTATATAGTAAAATTAATCATCATTACCAAGGAACATTATCACGAGAACTGGCACTCTGCACATCTAAGTGTCGAAGATCAGACTACACATGTTCCCTGGTATGATAACATGGGTACATGAAGCTTATATCAAAGTTCAGGTAAAGACATGAACGACAGATCTGTATATGAAGATAAAAACCTGCCATTATACGTATGAATAAGGTAACGAATGTATGTATAGCTGTCATGCATATTGAAATGAAGACCATTAACTGTATCTTACAGAAGAGAACTCCACACGACTACCAGACTCACGCCTGCATGAACAACGCAGTCAGGTCGACCACCTCAGCTGTTGTCGCTGTAACATTACCAGCTGGGGCGTCGCCGTTCAGGAGAACGAGGGGCGGCGTCAGGAGCCCCAGCCAGGTCAGGAAGTAGAGCAGCTGGTCCAGCAGCATCCTCGTCCACGATGGGTCACTCAACACAGGTCTCACACTCCTGCTGGGCATGACGTGTTCTGAGCAGGTGACATGTTGCAACAACCTACCCATTACAGACACGACTACTGAATATCCTCTCAAAATACTTGATATCAAGATTGTATATATATATATATATATATATATATATATATATATATATATATATATATATATATATATATATATATACATATATATATATATATATATATATATATATATATATATATATATATATATATATATATATATATATATAGAAAAATTGGAGGTGGAAAGTTGGAGTGAAAAAGATTTTGTGTGATCGGGGCCTGAACATGCAGGAGGGTGAAAGGAGGGCAAGGAATAGAGTGAATTGGAGCGATGTGGTATACCGGGGTTGACGTGCTGTCAGTGGATTGAATCAAGGCATGTGAAGCGTCTGGGGTAAACCATGGAAAGCTGTGTAGGTATGTATATTTGCGTGTGTGGACGTATGTATATACATGTGTATGGGGGGGGGTTGGGCCATTTCTTTCGTCTGTTTCCTTGCGCTACCTCGCAAACGCGGGAGACAGCGACAAAGTATAAAAAAAAAAAAAAAAAATATATATATATATATATATATATATATATATATATATATATATATATATATATATATATATATATATATATTCTTAATACCTTCCACAGAGCATCTCTATCAACTCTATCATATGCCTTCTCCAGATCCATAAATGCTACATACAAATCCATTTGCTTTTCTAAGTATTTCTCTCATACATTCTTCAAAGCAAACACCTGATCCACACATCCTCTACCACTTCTGAAACCACACTGCTCTTCCCCAATCTCATGCTCTGTACATGCCTTCACCCTCTCAATCAATACCCTCCCATATAATTTACCAGGAATACTCAACAAACTTATACCTCTGTAATTTGAGCACTCACTCTTATCCCCTTTACCTTTGTACAATGGCACTATGCACGCATTCCGCCAATCCTCAGGCACCTCACCATGAGTCATACACACATTAAATAACCTTACCAACCAGTCAACAACACAGTCACCCCCTTTTTTATTAAATTCCACTGCAATGGTGTGGGAGGCAAGTTGTTAGAAGCAGTGAAAGGTTTTTATCGAGGATGTAAGGCATGTGTACGTGTAGGAAGAGAGGAAAGTGATTGGTTCTCAGTGAATGTAGGTTTGCGGCAGGGGTGTGTGATGTCTCCATGGTTGTTTAATTTGTTTATGGATGGGGTTGTTAGGGAGGTAAATGCAAGAGTCTTGGAAAGAGGGGCAAGTATGAAGTCTGTTGGGGATGAGAGAGCTTGGGAAGTGAGTCAGTTGTTGTTCGCTGATGATACAGCGCTGGTGGCGGATTCATGTGAGAAACTGCAGAAGCTGGTGACGGAGTTTGGTAAAGTGTGTGGAAGAAGAAAGTTAAGAGTAAATGTGAATAAGAGCAAGGTTATTAGGTACAGTAGGGTTGAGGGTCAAGTCAATTGGGAGGTGAGTTTGAATGGAGAAAAACTGGAGGAAGTGAAGTGTTTTAGATATCTGGGAGTGGATCTGTCAGCGGATGGAACCATGGAAACGGAAGTGGATCATAGGGTGGGGGAGGGGGCGAAAATTTTGGGAGCCTTGAAAAATGTGTGGAAGTCGAGAACATTATCCCGGAAAGCAAAAATGGGTATGTTTGAAGGAATAGTGGTTCCAACAATGTTGTATGGTTGCGAGGCGTGGGCTATGGATAGAGTTGTTCGCAGGAGGATGGATGTGCTGGAAATGAGATGTTTGAGGACAATGTGTGGTGTGAGGTGGTTTGATCGAGTAAGTAACGTAAGGGTAAGAGAGATGTGTGGAAATAAAAAGAGCGTGGTTGAGAGAGCAGAAGAGGGTGTTTTGAAATGGTTTGGGCACATGGAGAGAATGAGTGAGGAAAGATTGACCAAGAGGATATATGTGTCGGAGGTGGAGGGAACGAGGAGAAGAGGGAGACCAAATTGGAGGTGGAAAGATGGAGTGAAAAGGATTTTGTGTGATCGGGGCCTGAACATGCAGGAGGGTGAAAGGAGGGCAAGGAATAGAGTGAATTGGAGCGATGTGGTATACAGGGGTTGACGTGCTGTCAGTGGATTGAATCAAGGCATGTGAAGCGTCCGGGGTAAACCATGGAAAGCTGTGTAGGTATGTATATTTGCGTGTGTGGACGTGTGTATGTACATGTGTATGGGGGGGGGTTGGGCCATTTCTTTCGTCTGTTTCCTTGCGCTACCTCGCAAACGCGGGAGACAGCGACGAGGTATAAAAAAAAAAGAAAAAAAAAAAAAAAAAATATATATATATATATATATATATATATATATATATATATATATATATATATATATATTTTTTTTTTTTTGTCGCTGTCTCCCGCGTTTGCGAGGTAGCGCAAGGAAACAGACAAAGAAATGGCCCAACCCACCCCCATACACATGTATATACATACGTCCACACACGCAAATATACATACCTACACAGCTTTCCATGATTTACCCCAGACGCTTCACATGCCCTGATTCAATCCACTGACAGCACGTCAACCCCGGTATACCACATCGATCCAATTCACTCTATTCCTTGCCCTCCTTTCACCCTCCTGCATGTTCAGGCCACGATCACACAAAATCTTTTTCACTCCATCTTTCCACCTCCAATTTGGTCTCCCACTTCTCCTCGTTCCCTCCACCTCCGACACATATATCCTCTTGGTCAATCTTTCCTCACTCATTCTCTCCATGTGCCCAAACCATTTCAAAACACCCTCTTCTGCTCTCTCAACCTGGCTCTTTTTATTTCCACACATCTCTCTTACCCTTACGTTACTTACTCTATCAAACCACCTCACACCACACATTGTCCTCAAACATCTCATTTCCAGCACATCCATCCTCCTGCGCACAACTCTATCCATAGCCCACGCCTCGCAACCATACAACATTGTTGGAACCACTATTCCTTCAAACATACCCATTTTTGCTTTCCGAGATAATGTTCTCGACTTTTACACATTCTTCAAGGCTCCCAGGATTTTCGCCCCCTCCCCCACCCTATGATCCACTTCCGCTTCCATGGTTCCATCCGCTGCCAGATCCACTCCCAGATATCTAAAACACTTTACTTCCTTCAGTTTTTCTCCATTCAAACTTACCTCCCAATTGACTTGACCCTCAACCCTACTGTACCTAATTACCTTGCTCTTATTCACATTTACTCTTAACTTTCCTCTTTAACACACTTTACCAAACTCAGTCACCAGCTTCTGCAGTTTCTCACATGAATCAGCCACCAGCGCTGTATCATCAGCGAACAACAACTGACTCACTTCCCAAGCTCTCTCATCCCCAACAGACTTCATACTTGCCCCTCTTTCCAAAACTCTTGCATTCACCTCCCTAACAACCCCATCCATAAACAAATTAAACAACCATGGAGACATCACACACCCCTGCCGCAAACCTACATTCACTGAGAACCAATCACTTTCCTCTCTTCCTACACGTACACATGCCTTACATCCTCGATAAAAACTTTTCACTGCTTCTAACAACTTGCCTCCCACACCATATATTCTTAATACCTTCCACAGAGCATCTCTATCAACTCTATCATATGCCTTCTCCAGATCCATAAATGCTACATACAAATCCATTTGCTTTTCTAAGTATTTCTCACATACATTCTTCAAAGCAAACACCTGATGCACACATCCTCTACCACTTCTGAAACCACACTGCTCTTCCCCAATCTCATGCTCTGTACATGCCTTCACCCTCTCAATCAATACCCTCCCATATAATTTACCAGGAATACTCAACAAACTTATACCTCTGTAATTTGAGCACTCACTCTTATCCCCTTTGCCTTTGTACAATGGCACTATGCACGCATTCCGACAATCCTCAGGCACCTCACTATGAGTCATACATACATTAAATAACCTTACCAACCAGTCAATAATACAGTCACCCCCTTTTTTAATAAATTCCACTGCAATACCATCCAAACCTGCTGCCTTGCCGGCTTTCATCTTCCGCAAAGCTTTTACTACCTCTTCTCTGTTTACCAAATCATTTTCCCTAACCCTCTCACTTTGCACACCACCTCGACCAAAACACCCTATATCTGCCACTCTATCATCAAACACATTCAAGAAACCTTCAAAATACTCACTCCATCTCCTTCTCACATCACCACTACTTGTTATCACCTCCCCAGTTGCGCCCTTCACTTAAGCTCCCATTTGCTCTCTTGTCTTACGGACTTTATTTACCTCCTTCCAAAACATCTTTTTATTCTCCCTAAAATTTAATGATACTCTCTCACCCCAACTCTCATTTGTCCTTTTTTTCACCTCTTGCACCTCTCTCTTGACCTCCTGTCTCTTTCTTTTATACATCTCCCACTGAATTGCATTTTTCCCTGCAAAAATCGTCCAAATGCCTCTCTCTTCTCTTTCACTAATAATCTTACTTCTTCATCCCACCACTCACTACCCTTTCTAATCAACCCACCTCCCACTCTTCTCATGTCACAAGCATCTTTTGCGCAATCCATCACTGCTTCCCTAAATACATCCCATTCCTCCCCTACTCCCCTTACTTCCATTGTTCTCACCTTTTTCCATTCTGTACTCAGTCTCTCCTGGTACTTCCTCACACAAGTCTCCTTCCCAAGCTCACTTACTCTCACCACCCTCTTCACCCCAACATACACTCTTCTTTTCTGAAAACCCATACAAATCTTCACCTTAGCCTCCAGAAGATAATGATCAGACATCCCTCCAGTTGCACCTCTCAGCACATTAACATCCAAAAGTCTCTCTTTCGCGCGCTTGTCAATTAACACGTAATCCAATAACGCTCTAAGGCCATCTCTCCTACTTACATACGTATACTTATGCATATCTCGCTTTTTAAACCAGGTATTCCCAATCACCAGTCCTTTTTCAGGACATAAATCTACAAGCTCTTCACCATTTCCATTTACAACACTGAACACCCCATGTATACCAATTATTCCCTCAACTGCCACATTACTCACCTTTGCATTCAAATCACCCATCACTATAACCCGGTCTTGTGCATCAAAACCACTAACACACTCATTCAGCTGCTCCCAAAACACTTGCCTCTCATGATCTTTCTTCTCATGCCCAGGTGCATATGCTCCAATAATCACCCATCTCTCTCCATCAACTTTCAGTTTTACCCATATTAATCGAGAATTTACTTTCTTACACTCTATCACATACTCCCACAACTGTTTCAGGAGTACTGCTACTCCTTCCCTTGCTCTTGTCCTCTCACTAACCCCTGACTTTACTCCCAAGACATTCCCAAACCACTCTTCCCCTTTACCCTTGAGCTTCGTTTCACTCAGAGCCAAAACATCCAGGTTCCTTTCCTCAAACATACTACCTATCTCTCCTTTTTTCACATCTTGGTTACATCCACACACATTTTGACACCCCAGTCTGAGCCTTCGAGGAGGATGAGCACTCCCCGCGTGACTCCATCTTCTGTTTCCCATTTTAGAAAGTTAAAATATATATATATATACATATATATATATATATATATATATATATATATATATATATATATATATATATATATATATATATTCTTTCATACTATTCGGCATTTCCCGCATTAGCGAGGTAGCGTTAAGAAAATAGGACTGGGCCTTTGAGGGAATATCCTCACCTGGCCCCCTTCTGTGTTCCTTCTTTTGGAAAAAAATAAAAATGAGAGGGGAGGATTTCCAGCCCCCCGCTCCCTCCCCTTTTGGTCGCCTTCTACGACACGCAGGGAATACGTGGGAAGTATATGCCTGGGGATAGGGGAGAGAGAATACTTCCCACGTATTTCCTGCGTGTCGTAGAAGGCGACTAAAAGGGAAGGAAGCGGGGAGCTGGAAATCTTTCCCTCTAATTTTTTTTTTAAATTTTCCAAAAGAAGGAACAGAGAAGGGGGCCAAGTAATATATATTATCCCTGGGGATAGGGGAGAAAGAATACTTCCCACGCATTCCTCACGTGTCGTAGAAGGCGACTAAAGGGGGACGGGAGCGGGGGGCCAGAAACCCTCCCCTCCTTGTATTTTAACTTTCTAAAAGGGGAAACAGAAGAAGGAGTCACGCGAGGAGTGCTCATCCTCCTCGAGGGCTCAGATTGGGTTGTCTAAATGTGTGTGGATGTAACCAAGATGTGAAAAAAGGAGAGATAGGTAGTATGTTTGAGGAAAGGAACCTGGATGTTTTGGCTCTGAGTGAAACGAAGCTCAAGGGTAAAGGGGAAGGGTGGTTGGGAATGTCTTGGGAGTAAAGTCAGGGGTTAGTGAGAGGACAAGAGCAAGGGAAGGAGTAGCACTACTCCTGAATCAGGAGTTGTGGGAGTATGTGATAGAGTGTAAGAAAGTAAATTCTAGATTGATATGGGTAAAACTGAAAGTTGATGGAGAGAGATGGGTGATTATTGGTGCATATGCACCTGGGCATGAGAAGAAAGGTCATGAGAGGCAAGTGTTTTGGGAGCAGCTGAATGAGTGTGTTAGTGGTTTTGATGCACAAGAGCGGCATATAGTGATGGGTGATTTGAATGCAAAGGTGAGTAATGTGGCAGTTGCGGGAATAATTGGTATACATGGAGTGTTTAGTGTTGTAAATGGAAATGGTAAAGAGCTTGTAGATATATGTGCTGAAAAAGGACTGGTGATTGGGAATACCTGGTTTAAAAAGCGAGATATGCATAAGTATACATATGTAAGTATGAGAGATGGCCAGAGAGCATTATTGGATTACGTGTTAATTGATAGACGCACGAAAAGAGACTTTTGGATGTTAATGTGCTGAGAGGTGCAACTGGTGGGATGTCTGATCATTATCTTGTGGAGGCTAAGGTGAAGATTTGTGGGGGTTTTCAGAAAAGAAGAGAGAATGTTGGGGTGAAGAGAGTGGTGAGAGTAAGTGAGCTTGGTAAGGAGACTTGTGTGAGGAAGTACCAGGAGAGACTGAATACAGAATGGAAAAAGGTGACAACAAAGGAGGTAAGGGGAGTGGGGAGGAATGGGATGTATTTAGGGAAGCAGTGATGGCGTGCGCAAAAGATGCTTGTGGCATGAGAAGCGTGGGAGGTGGGTTGATTAGAAAAGGTAGTGAGTGATGGGATGAAGAAGTAAGTTTATTAGTGAAAGAGAAGAGAGAGGCATTTGGACGATTTTTGCAGGGAAAAAATGCAAATGAGTGGGAGAGGTATAAAAGAAAGAGGCAGGAGGTCAAGAGAAAGGTGCAAGAGGTGAAAAAGAGGGCAAATGAGAGTTGGGGTGAGAGAGTATCACTAAATTTCAGGGAGAATAAAAAGATGTTTTGGAAGGAGGTAAATAAAGTGCGTAAGACAAGGGAGCAAATGGGAACTTCAGTGAAGGGGGCTAATGGGGAGGTGATAACAAGTAGTGGTGATGTGGGAAGGAGATGGAGTGAGTATTTTGAAGGTTTGTTGAATGTGTTTGATGATAGAGTGGCATATATAGGGTGTTTTGGTCGAGGTGGTGTGCAAAAGTGAGAGGGTTAGGGAAAACGATTTAGTAAATAGAGAAGAGGCAGTAAAAGCTTTACGGAAGATGAAAGCCGGCAAGGCAGCAGGTTTGGATGGTATTGCAGTGGAATTTATTAAAAAAGGGGGTGACTGTATTGTTGACTGGTTGGTAAGGTTATTTAATGTATGTATGACTCATGGTGAGGTGCCTGAGGATTGGCGGAATGCGTGCATAGTGCCATTGTACAAAGGCAAAGGGGATAAGAGTGAGTGCTCAAATTACAGAGGTATAAGTCTGTTGAGTATTCCTGGTAAATTATATGGGAGGGTATTGATTGAGAGGGTGAAGGCATGTACAGAGCATCAGATTGGGGAAGAGCAGTGTGGTTTCAGAAGTGGTAGAGGATGTGTGGATCAGGTGTTTGCTTTGAAGAATGTATGTGAGAAATACTTAGAAAAACAAATGGATTTGTATGTAGCATTTATGGATCTGGAGAAGGCATATGATAGAGTTGATAGAGATGCTCTGTGGAAGGTACTATGAATATATGGTGTGGGAGGCAAGTTGTTAGAAGCAGTGAAAAGTTTTTATCGAGGATGTAAGGCATGTGTACGTGTAGGAAGAGAGGAAAGTGATGGGTTCTCAGTGAATGTAGGTTTGCGACAGGGGTATGTGATGTCTCCATGGTTGTTTAATTTGTTTATGGATGGGGTTGTTAGGGAGGTTAATGCGAGAGTTTTGGAAAGAGGGGCAAGGATGCAGTCTGTTGTGGATGAGAGAGCTTGGAAGTGAGTCAGTTGTTGTTCGCTGATGATACAGAGCTGGTGGCTGATTCATGTAAGAAACTGCAGAAGCTGGTGACTGAGTTTGGAAAAGTGTGTGAAAGAAGAAAGTTAAGAGTAAATGTGAATAAGAGCAAGGTTATTAGGTACAGTAGGGTTGAGGGTCAAGTCAATTGGGAGGTAAGTTTGAATGGAGAAAAACTGGAGGAAGTAAAGTGTTTTAGATATCTGGGAGTGGATCTGGCAGCGGATGGAACCATGGGAGCGGAGGTGAATCATAGGATGGGGTAGGGGGCTAAAATTCTGGGAGCCTTGAAGAATGTTTGGAAGTCGAGAACATTATCTCGGAAAGCAAAAATTGGTATGTTTGAAGGAATAGTGGTTCCAACAATGCTGTATGGTTGCGAGGCGTGGCCTATGGATAGAGTTGTGCGCAGGAGGGTGCATGTGCTGGAAATGAGATGTTTGAGGACAATATGTGGTGTGAGGTGGTCTGATCGAGTAAGTAATGCAAGGGCAAGATAGATGTGTGGAAATAAAAAGAGTGTGGTTGAGAGAGCAGAAGAGGGTGTTTTGAAATGGTTTTGTCACATGGAGAGAATGAGTGAGGAAACATTGACCAAGAGGATGTATGTGTCAGAGGTGGAGGGAACGAGGAGAAGTGGGATACCAAATTGGAGGTGGAAAGATGGAGTGAAAAAGATTTTGAGTGATCGGGGCCTGAACATGCAGGAGGGTGAAAGGCGTGCAAGGAATAGAGTGAATAGGAACGATGTGGTATACCGGGGTCGACGTCGTGTCAATGGATTGAAGCAGGGCATGTGAAACGTCTGGGGTAAACCATGGAAAGTGTGTTGGGCTTGGATGTGGAAAGGGAGCTGTTTTCGGTGCATTATTACGTGACAGCTAGAGACTGAGTGTGGACGAATGTGGCCTTTGGTGTCTTTTCCTAGAGCTACCTCGCACACATGAGGGGGGAGGGTGTTGTTATTCCATGTGTGGCGAGGTGGCTATGGGAACAAATAAAGGTAGACAGTATGAATTATGTACATGTGTATATATGCATATGTCGGTGTGTGTATATATATGTGTACATTGAGATGTATAGGTATGTATATTTGCGTGTGTGGACGTGTATGTATATGCATGTGTATGTGGGCGGGTTGGGCCATTCTTTCGTCTGTTTCCTTGCGTTACCTCGCTAACGCGGGAGACAGCGACAAAGCAAATATATATATATATATATATATATATATATATATATATATATATATATATATATATATATATATAATTTTTTTTCTTTTTTTTTTTGCTTTGTCGCTGTCTCCCGCGTTTGCGAGGTAGCGCAAGGAAACAGACGAAAGAAATGGCCCAACCCACCCCCATACAAATGTATATACATACGTCCACACACGCAAATATACATACCTACACAACTTTCCATGGTTTACCCCAGACGCTTCACATGCCTTGATTCAAACCACTGACAGCACGTCAACCCCGGTATACCACATCGATCCAATTCACTCTATTCCTTGCCCTCCTTTCACCCTCCTGCATGTTCAGGCCCCGATCACACAAAATCTTTTTCACTCCATCCTTCCACCTCCAATTTGGTCTCCCTCTTCTCCTCGTTCCCTCCACCTCCGACACATATATCCTCTTGGTCAATCTTTCCTCACTCATTCTCTCCATGTGCCCAAACCATTTCAAAACACCCTCTTCTGCTCTCTCAACCACGCTCTTTTTATTTCAACACATCTCTCTTACCCTTATATGTTACTTACTCGATCAAACCACCTCACACCACACATTGTCCTCAAACATCTCATTTCCAGCACATCCATCCTCCTGCGCACAACTCTATCCATAGCCCACGCCTCGCAACCATACAACATTGTTGGAACCACTATTCCTTCAAGCATACCCATTTTTGCTTTCCGAGATAATGTTCTCGACTTCCACACATTCTTCAAGGCTCCCAGAATTTTCGCCCCCTCCCCCACCCTATGATCCACTTCCGCTTCCATGGTTCCATCCGCTGCCAGATCCACTCCCAGATATCTAAAACACTTTACTTCCTCCAGTTTTTCTCCATTCAGACTCACCTCCCAATTGACTTGACCCTCAACCCTACTGTGCCTAATAACCTTGCTCTTATTCACATTTACTCTTAACTTTCTTCTTTCACACACTTTACCAAACTCAGTCACCAGCTTCTGCAGTTTCTCACATGAATCAGCCACCAGCGCTGTATCATCAGCGAACAACAACTGACTCACTTCCCAAGCTCTCTCATCCCCAACAGACTTCATACTTGCCCCTCTTTCCAAAACTCTTGCATTCACCTCCCTAACAACCCCATCCATAAACAAATTAAACAATCATGGAGACATCACACACCCCTGCCGCAAACCTACATTCACTGAGAACCAATCACTTTCCTCTCTTCCTACACGTACACATGCCTCACATCCTTGATAAAAACTTTTCACTGCTTCTAACAACTTGCCTCCCACACCATATATTCTTAATACCTTCCACAGAGCATCTCTATCAACTCTATCATATGCCTTCTCCAGATCCATAAATGCTACATACAAATCCATTTGCTTTTCTAAGTATTTCTCACATACATTCTTCAAAGCAAACACCTGATCCACACATCCTCTACCACTTCTGAAACCACACTGCTCTTCCCCAATCTCATGCTCTGTACATGCCTTCACCCTCTCAATCAATACCCTCCCATATAATTTACCAGGAATACTCAACAAACTTATACCTCTGTAATTTGAGCACTCACTCTTATCCCCTTTGCCTTTGTACAATGGCACTATGCACGCATTCTGCCAATCCTCAGGCACCTCACCATGAGTCATACATACATTAAATAACCTTACCAACCAGTCAACAATACAGTCACCCCCTTTTTTAATAAATTCCACTGCAATACCATCCAAACCTGCTGCCTTGCCGGCTTTCATCTTCCGCAAAGCTTTTACTACCTCTTCTCTGTTTACCAAATCATTTTCCCTAACCCTCTCACTTTGCACACCACCTCGACCAAAACACCCTATATCTGCCACTCTATCATCAAACACATTCAACAAACCTTCAAAATACTCACTCCATCTCCTTCTCACATCACCACTACTTGTTATCACCTCCCCATTTGCGCCCTTCACTGAAGTTCCCATTTGCTCCCTTGTCTTACGCACTTTATTTACCTCCTTCCAAAACATCTTTTTATTCTCCCTAAAATTTAATGATACTCTCTCACCCCAGCTCTCATTTGCCCTTTTTTTTCACCTCTTGCACCTTTCTCTTGACCTCCTGTCTCTTTCTCTTATACATCTCCCACTCAATTGCATTTTTTCCCTGTAAAAATCGTCCATATGCCTCTGTCTTCTCTTTCACTAATAATCTTACTTCTTCATCCCACCACTCACTACCCTTTCTAATCAACCCACCTCCCACTCTTCTCATGCCACAAGCATCTTTTGCGAAATCCATCACTGATTCCCTAAATACATCCCATTCCACCCCCACTCCCCTTACTTCCATTGTTCTCACCTTTTTCCATTCTGTACTCAGTCTCTCCTGGTACTTCCTCACACAAGTCTCTTTCCCAAGCTCACTTACTCTCACCACCCTCTTCACCCCAACATTTACTCTTCTTTTCTGAAAACCCATACAAATCTTCAACTTAGCCTCCACAAGATAATGATCAGACATCCCTCCAGTTGCACCTCTCAGCACATTAACATCCAAAAGTCTCTCTTTTGCGCGCCTGTCAATTAACACGTAATCCAATAACGCTCTCTGGCCATCTCTCCTACTTACATACGTATACTTATGTATATCTCGCTTTTTAAACCAGGTATTCCCAATCACCAGTCCTTTTTCGGTACATAAATCTACAAGCTCTTCACCATTTCCATTTACAACACTGAACACCCCATGTATACCAATTATTCCCTCAACGGCCACATTACTCACCTTTGCATTCAAATCACCCATCACTATAACCCGGTCTCGTGCATCAAAACCACTAACACACTCATTCAGCTGCTCCTAAAACACTTGCCTCTCATGATCTTTCTTCTCATGCCCAGGTGCATATGCACCAATAATTACCCATCTCTCTCCATCAACTTTCAGTTTTACCCATATTAATCGAGAATTTACTTTCTTACATTCTATCACAAACTCCCACAACTCCTGTTTCAGGAGTACTGCTACTCCTTCTCTTGCTCTTTTCCTCTCTCTAACCCCTGACTTTACTCCCAAGACATTCCCAAACCACTCTTCCCCTTTACCCTTGAGCTTCGTTTCACTCAGAGCCAAAATATCCAGGTTCCTTTCCTCAAACATACTACCTATCTCTCCTTTTTTCACATCTTGGTTACATCCACACACATTTAGACACCCCAGTCTGAGCCTTCGAGGAGGATGAGCACTCCCCGCGTGACTCCTTCTTCTGTTTCCCATTTTAGAAAGTTAAAAAAATACAAGGAGGGGAGGGTTTCTGGCCCCCCGCTCCCGTCCCCTTTAGTCGGCTTCTACGACACGCGAGGAATGCGTGGGAAGTATTCTTTCACCCCTATCCCCAGAGATAATATATATATATATATATATATATATATATATATATATATATATATATATATATATATATATATATATATATATATATATGCATATATATGTATACATACACATACATACGCACATATAACACACACTCACATATACATATATATACATATGAAAAATGTAAGAAATAATTTAGAAACTGAAACTTCTAGCTTGAAATGAAATGAAAAAATGAATGTCACATAATGGTTCAACCTCTGGCTATGGAAAAGGGAAAATGTATAATTCATTTACACAAACGTCAATAGTAGTTCTCATCAATTTAACCACTGTATAAATAAGCTTCAATGCCTAAGCTATCTTTTTTCCAATTTCACTATTTTCTTGTCAAAGCACCATGTATGAAAACTATCACTCCAGTAACACAACTATAAACATGTACTTCCCCTTTAAAAAAAGTTCTGGGGAAGTCTGTCTCGATACACTGGGGGACACTCTACCACCTGGCGAGGTTTATGTTGCAATGGTTCTTGATTCACAAACGTAGTAGCATCACCTGTTACGAAAACACAGAAGATCCGGATGACAGTGTGCCTGATTCCCAACGTTGGTTCAGTCAGACCTGGTAAGTGACTTGTATGCAAGAGCACGAGAGGCATGCGAGCCAAACCAAGCTAGGCTTCTCCTGACGCTGGACCTGACACTTGGTCCAACTCCATCATCTATTGAAGCTGTTCGTGAAAGGCTTGAGCCTGTTAAGAGCTGGGCGAGCAGAACGATCTGTTTGTGTAGCTGCATTAACTATATTTTGTGATTTTTATCATCTTGAGAGGTGCAAATATATATATATATATATATATATATATATATATATATATATATATATATATATATATATATATATATATATATATATATATATATATATATATATATATGCATATATATATATATATATATATATATATATATATATATATATATATATATATATATATATATATATATATATATGCATATATATATATATATATATATATATATATATATATATATATATATATATATATATATATATATATATATATATATATACATATACGAATATACCTCCGCGTTGCACAGTTAGGTTCGGTAAAACGCTATCAGCTGGCTATGTGCGTCTGTTCGGAAACAACCAAGTATAGACCCCGTTGCTCATCATTGTGAGACGAAGGGTATTCGAGTACTTAGTATTTCGAATATTTGTTTCCTATTATACAGTCCCATAGCCTTGCGGTTAGCATGCCTGCCTCTTGCACAGGGGTCCCAAGTTCGATCCTGGCTGTTGGAGCTTTGTATGATGTATATATATATATTTTTTTTTTTTTTTTCTTATACTTTGTCGCTGTCTCCCGCGTTTGCGAGGTAGCGCAAGGAAACAGACGAAAGAAATGGCCCAACCCACCCCCCCCATACACATGTATATACATACGTCCACACACCCAAATATACATACCTACACAGCTTTCCATGGTTTACCCCATACGCTTCACATGCCTTGATTCAATCCACTGACAGCACGTCAACCCCGGTATACCACATCGCTCCAATTCACTCTATTCCTTGCCCTCCTTTCATCCTCCTGCATGTTCAGGCCCCGATCACACAAAATCTTTTTCACTCCATCTTTCCACCTCCAATTTGGTCTCCCTCTTCTTGCTCCCTCCACCTCCGACACATATATCCTCTTGGTCAATCTTTCCTCACTCATCCTCTCCATGTGCCCAAACCACTTCAAAACACCCTCTTCTGCTCTCTCAACCACGCTCTTTTTATTTCCACACATCTCTCTTACCCTTACGTTACTCACTCGATCAAACCACCTCACACCACACATTGTCCTCAAACATCTCATTTCCAGCACATCCATCCTCCTGCGCACAACTCTATCCATAGCCCACGCCTCGCAACCATACAACATTGTTGGAACCACTATTCCTTCAAACATACCCATTTTTGCTTTCCGAGATAATGTTCTCGACTTCCACACATTCTTCAAGGCCCCCAGAATTTTCGCCCCCTCCCCCACCCTATGATCCACTTCCGCTTCCATGGTTCCATCCGCTGACAGATCCACTCCCAGATATCTAAAACACTTCACTTCCTCCAGTTTTTCTCCATTCAAACTCACCTCCCAACTGACTTGACCCTCAACCCTACTGTACCTAATAACCTTGCTCTTATTCACATTTACTCTTAACTTTCTTCTTCCACACACTTTACCAAACTCAGTCACCAGCTTCTGCAGTTTCTCACATGAATCAGCCACCAGCGCTGTATCATCAGCGAACAACAACTGACTCACTTCCCAAGCTCTCTCATCCCCAACAGACTTCATACTTGCCCCTCTTTCCAAAACTCTTGCATTTACCTCCCTAACAACCCCATCCATAAACAAATTAAACAACCATGGAGACATCCCACACCCCTGCCGCAAACCTACATTCACTGAGAACCAATCACTTTCCTCTCTTCCTACACGTACACATGCCTTACATCCTCGATAAAAACTTTTCACTGCTTCTAACAACTTTCCTCCCACACCATATATTCTTAATACCTTCCACAGAGCATCTCTATCAACTCTATCATATGCCTTCTCCAGATCCATAAATGCTACATACAAATCCATTTGCTTTTCTAAGTATTTCTCACATACATTCTTCAAAGCAAACACCTGATCCACACATCCTCTACCACTTCTGAAACCACACTGCTCTTCCCCAATCTGATGCTCTGTACATGCCTTCACCCTCTCAATCAATACCCTCCCATATAATTTACCAGGAATACTCAACAAACTTATACCTCTGTAATTTGAGCACTCACTCTTATCCCCTTTGCCTTTGTACAATGGCACTATGCACGCATTCCGCCAATCCTCAGGCACCTCACCATGAGTCATACATACATTAAATAACCTTACCAACCAGTCAACAATACAGTCACCCCCTTTTTTAATAAATTCCACTGCAATACCATCCAAACCTGCTGCCTTGCCGGCATATATATATATATATATATATATATATATATATATATGTATATATATATATATATATATATATATATATATATATATATATATATATATATATATATATATATATATATATATATATATATATATATATGTTTATATTCATTCCTATGAGTCCACGGGAAAATGAAACATGATAAGTTTCCAAGTGTACTTTCGTGTAATAATCACATCATCAGTAGAGACAATCGATGTTTACCAAATGGCGTCCTAGCTTCGTCTCTTCGATGTATATCAACTGACTGTTATATTTCTCTCTTGTGTCTCCCCTGATGATGTGATTCTTACACGAAAGTGCACTTGGGAGCTTTTCATGTTTCATTTTAACCGTGGACTACAGGAATATCTTGACCACGCGCAAAATTGTGATCCTTTCCAATATATTATATTTATTTATTTATTTTGCTTTGTCGCTGTCTCCCGCGTTAGCGAAGTAGCACAAGGAAACAGACGAAAGAATGGCCCAACACGCCCACATACACATGTATATACATACACGTCCACACACGCAAATATACATCCCTATACATCTCAATGTACACATATATATACACACACAGACATATACACATATACACATGTACACAATTCATACTGTCTGCCTTTATTTGTTCCCATCGCCACCTCGCCACACATGGAATAACAACCCCCTCCCCCTCATGTGTGCGAGGTAGCGCTAGGAAAAGACACCAAAGGCCCCATTCGTTCACACTCAGTCTCTAGCTGTCATGTAATAATGCACCGAAACCACAGCTCCCTTTCCACATCCAGGCCCTACACAACTTTCCATGGTTTACCCCAGACGCTTCACATGCCCTGGTTCAATCCATTGACAGCACGTCGACCCCGGTATACCACATCGTTCCAATTCACTCTATTCCTTGCACGCCTTTCACCCTCCTGCATGTTTAGGCCCCGATCACTCAAAATCTTTTTCACTCCATCTTTCCACCTTCAATTTGGTCTCCCACTTCTCCTCGTTCCCTCCACCTCTGACACATATATCCTCATGGTCAATGTTTCCTCACTCATTCTCTCCATGTGACCAAACCATTTCAAAACACCCTCTTCTGCTCTCTCTCAACCACACTCTTTTTATTTCCACACATCTCTCTTACTCTTACGTTACTTACTCGATCAAACCACCTCACACCACATATTGCCCTCAAACATCTCATTTCCAGCATATCCACACTCCTGCGCACAACTCTATCCATAGCCCACGCCTCGCAACCATACAACATTGTTGGAACCACTATTCCTTCAAACATACCCATTTTTGCTTTCCGATATAATGTTCTCGACTTCCAAACATTCTTCAAGGTTCCCAGAATTTTCGCCCCCTCCCCCGCCCTATGATTCACTTCCGCTTCCATAGTTCCATCCGCTGCCAGATCCACTCCCAGATATCTAAAACACTTTACTTCCTCCAGTTTTTCTCCATTCAAACTTACCTCCCAATTGACTTGACCCTCAACCCTACTGTACCTAATAACCTTGCTCTTATTCACATTTACTCTTAACTTTCTTCTTTCACACACTTTACCAAACTCAGTCACCAGCTTCTGCAGTTTCTTACATGAATCAGCCACCAGCGCTGTATCATCAGCGAACAACAACTGACTCACTTCCCAAGCTCTCTCATCCACAACAGACTTCATACTTGCCCCTCTTTCCAAAACTCTTGCATTCACCTCCCTAACAACCCCATCCATAAACAAATTAAACAACCATGGAGACATCACACACCCCTGCCGCAAACCTACATTCACTGAGAACCAATCACTTTCCTCTCTTCCTACACGTACACATGCCTTACATCCTCGATAGAAACTTTTCACTGCTTCTAACAACTTGCCTCACACACCATATATTCTTAAAACCTTCCACAGAGCATCTCTATCAACTCTATCATATGCCTCCTCCAGATCCATAAATGCTACATACAAATCCATTTGTTTTTCTAAGTATTTCTCACATACATTCTTCAAAGCAAACACCTGATCCACACTTCCTCTACCACTTCTGAAACCACAGTGCTCTTCCCCATTCTGATTCTCTGTACATGCCTTCACCCTCTCAATCAATACCCTCCCATATAATTTACCAGGAATACTCAACAAACTTATACCTCTGTAATTTGAGCACTCACTCTTATCCCCTTTGCCTTTGTACAATGGCACTATGCAAGCATTCCGCCAATCCTCAGGCACCTCACCATGAGTCATACATACATTAAATAACCTTACCAACCAGTCAACAATACAGTCACCCCCTTTTTAAATAAATTCCACTGCAATACCATCCAAACCTGCTGCTTTGCCGGCTTTCATCTTCCGTAAAGCTTTTACTACCTCTTCTCTATTTACCAAATCATTTTCCCTAACCCTCTCACTTTGCACACCACCTCGACCAAAACACCCTATATCTGCCACTCTATCATCATACACATTCAACAAACCTTCAAAATACTCACTCCAGCTCCTTCTCACATCACCACTACTTGTTATCACCTCTCCATGAGCCCCCTTCACTGAAATTCCCATTTGCTCCCTTGTCTTACGCACTTTATTTACCTCCTTCCAAAAAATCTTTTTATTCTCCCTAAAACTTAATGATACTCTCTCACCCCAACTCTCATTTGCCCTCTTTTTCACCTCTTGCACCCTTCTCTTGACTTCCTGCCTCTTTCTTTTATACCTCTCCCACTCATTTGCATTTTTTCCCTGCAAAAATCGTCCAAATGCCTCTCTCTTCTCTTTCACTAATAATCTTACTTCTTCATCCCACCACTCACTTCCTTTTCTAATCAACCCACCTCCCACGCTTCTCATGCCACAAGCATCTTTTGCGCAAGCCATCACTGCTTCCCTAAATACATCCCATTCCTCCCCACTCCTCTCACCTCCTTTGTTCTCACCTTTTTCCATTCTGTCCTCAGTCTCTCCTGGTACTTCCTCACACAAGTCTCCTTCCCAAGCTCACTCACTCTCACCACTCTCTTCACCCCAACATTCTCTCTTCTTTTCTGAAAACCCCCACAAATCTTCACCTTCGCCTCCACAAGATAATGATCAGACATCCCTCCAGTTGCACCTCTCAGCACATTAACATCCAAAAGTCTCTCTTTCGTGCGTCTATCAAATAACACGTAATCCAATAACGCTCTCTGGCCATCTCTCCTACTTACATGCGTATACTTATGTATATATCGCTTTTTAAACCAGGTATTACCAATCACCAGTCCTTTTTCAGCACATAAATCTACAAGCTCTTCACCATTTCCATTTACAACACTGAACACTCCATGTATACCATTTATTCCCTCAGCTGCCACATTACTCACCTTTGCATTCAAATCACCCATCACTATAACCCGGTCTTGTGCATCAAAACCACTAACACACTCAATCAGCTGCTCCCAAAACACCTGCCTCTCATGATGTTTCTTCTCATGCCCAGGTGCATATGCACCAATAATCACCCATCTCTCTCCATCAACTTTCAGCTTTACCCATATCAATCTAAAATTTACTTTCTTACACTCTATCACAAACTCCCACAACTCCTGATTCAGGAGCAGTGCTACTCCTTCCCTTGCTCTTGTCCTCTTACTAACCCCTGCCTTTACTCCCAAGACATTCCCAAACCACTCTTCCCCTTTACCCTTGAGCTTCGTTTCACTCAGAGCCAGAACATCCAGGTTCCTTTCCCCAAACATACTACCTATCTCTCCTTTTTTCTCATCTTGGTTACATCCACACACATTTAGACACCCTAATCTGAGCCTTCGAGGAGGATGAGCACTCCTCGCGTGACTCCTTCTTCTGTTTCCCCTTTTAGAAAGTTAAAATACAAGGAGGGGAGGGTTTCTGGCCTCCCGCTCCCGTCCCCTTTAGTCGCCTTCTACGACACGTGAGGAATGCGTGGGAAGTATTCTTTCTCTCCTATCCCCAGGGATATGTATATATATATATATATATATATATATATATATATATATATATATATATATATATATATATATATATATATATATCCCTGGGGATAGGGGAGAAACAATACTTCCCACGTATTCCCTGCGTGTCGCAGAAGGCGACTAAGAGGGGAGGGAGCGGGTGGCTGGAAATCCTCCGCTCTTGTTTTTGTCAATTTTCCAAAAGAAGGAACAGGGAAGGGGGCCAGGTGAGGATATTCCCTCAAAGGCCCAGTCCACTGTTCTTAACGCTACCTCGCTATCGCGGGAAATGGCGAATAGTACGAAAGAGAGAAAAGAAAGAAATATATATATATATATATATATATATATATATATATATATATATATATATATATATATATATATATATATATATTTTTATTTATCTAGTTATCTATTTTGCTTTGTCGCTGTCTCCCGCGTTAGCGAGGTAGCGCAAGGAAACAAACGAAAGAATGGCCCAACCCACCCACATACACATGTATATACATACACGTCCACACACGCAAATATACATAGCTATACATCTCAACGTATACACATATATATATACACACAGACATATACATAAATACACATGTACATAATTCAAAATATTTATTTATTTATTTATTTTGCTTTGTCGCTGTCTCCCGCTTTAGCGAGGTAGCGCAAGGAAACAGACGAAAGAATGGCCCAACCCACCCACATACACATTTATATACATACACATCCGCACACGCAAATATACATACCTATACATCTGAAGGTACACATATATATATACACACACAGACGTATACACATATACATATGTACATAATTCATACTGTTAGCCTTTATTCATTCCCATCGCCACCTCCCCACACATGGAATAACAACCCCCACCCCCTCATGTGTGCGAGGTAGCGCTAGGAAAAGACAATAAGGGCCCCATTCGTTCACACTCAGTCTCTAGCTGTCATGTAATAATGCACCGAAACCACAGCTCCCTTTCCACATCCAGGCCCAACAGAACTTGCCATGGTTTACGCCAGACGGTTCACATCCCCTGGTTCAATCCATTGACAGCACGTCGACCCCGGTATACCGCATCGTTCCAATTCATTCTATTCCTTGCACGCCTTTCACGTGAACCTCCTACATGTTCAGGCCCCGATCACTCAAAATCTTTTTCACTCCATCTTTCCACCTCCAATTTGGTCTCCCACCTCTCCTCGTTCCCTCCACCTCCGACACATATATCCTCTTGGTCAGTGTTTCGTCACTCATTCTCCCCATATGACCAAACCATTTCAAAACACCCTCTTCTGCTCTCTCAACCACACTCTTTTTATTACCACACATCTCTCTTACCCTTAACTTACTTACTCGATCAAACCACCACACACCACATATTGTCCTCAAACATCTCATTTCCAGCACATCCACCCTCCTGCGCACAAATCTATCCATAGCCCACGCCTTGCAACCATACAACATTGTTGGAACCACTATTCCTTCAAACATACCCAGTTTTGCTTTCCGAGATAATGTTCTCGACTTCCACACATTCTTCAAGGCTCCCAGAATTTTCGCCCCCTCCCCCACCCTATGATTCACTTCCGCTTCCATGGTTCCATCCGCTGCCAGATCCACTCCCAGATATCTAAAACACTTCACTTCCTCCAGTTTTTCTCCATTCAAACTTACCTCCCAATTGACTAGACCCTCAACCCTACTGTACCTAATAACCTTGCTCTTATTCACATTCACTCTTAACTTTCTTCTTTCACACACTTTACCAAACTCAGTCACCAGCTTCTGCAGTTTCTCACATGAATCAGCCACCGGCGCTGTATCATCAGCGAACAACAACTGACTCACTTCCTAAGCTCTCTCACCCACAACAGACTGTATACTTGCCCCTCTTTCAAAACTCTTGCATTCACCTCCCTAACAACCCCATCTATAAACAAATTAAACAACCATGGAGACATCACACACCCCTGCCGCAAACCGACATTCACTGAGAACCAATCACTTTCTTCTCTTCCTACTCGTACACATGCTTTAAATCCTCGATAAAAACTTTTCACTGCTTCCAGGAACTTGCCTCCCACACAATATACTCTTAATACCTTCCACAGAGCATCTCTATCATTTCTATCTCATTCATTCTGCTGATCCATAAATACTACATACAAATCCATTTGTTTTTCTAAGTATTTCTCACATACATTCTTCAAAGGAAAATCTGATCCACACATCCTCCACCACTTTTGAGACCACACTGCTCTTCCCCAATCTGATGCTCTATACATGCTTTCACCCTCTCAATCAATCCCCTCATATAATTTCCCAGGGATACTCAACAAGCTTATTCCTCTGTACTTTGAACACTCACCTTTATCCCCTTTGCCTTTGTAGAATGGCACTATGCAAGCATTCCAGCAATCATCAGAGATTTCACCATGAGCCATACATGCATTGAATAACCTCACCAACCAGTCAACAGCACATTCATCACTTTTTTTTTTTAATAAATTACACTTCAATACCATCCAAACCCTTCACTTTGCCGGTTTTCATCTTCCGCAAAGCTTTCAGTGCACACCACCTCGACCAAAACATCCTATATTTGCCACTCTATCATCTAAGACATTCAGCAAACCTTCAAAATACTCACTCCACCTACTACTGACATCACCACTACCCACTACCTGTTATTACCTTCCCATTTGCCCCCTTCACCGATGATCCCATTTGTTCCCTTGTCTTACGCACTTTATTTACCTCCTTCCAAAACATCTATTTATTCTCCCTAAAATATAAATATACTCTCTTACCCCTACTCTCATTTGCTCTCTTTTTCACCTCTTGCTCCTTTGTCTTGACCTCCTGCCTCTTTCCTTTATGTATCACCCAGTTATTTGCACTATTTCCTTGCAAAAGTCGTCCAAATGCCTCTCTCTTCTCTTTCATTAAGAATTTTACCTCTTCATCCCACCACTCACTACCCTTTCTAATCGGCCCACCTTCCAGACTTCTCATGACACAAGCATCTTTTGCGCAAGCCATCGCTGCTTCCCTGAATACATCCCATTCCTCTTCCACTCTCTTTACGTCCTTTGCTCACACCCTTTTCAATTCTGCCCTCAGCCTCTCCTGGTACTTCCTCACATAAGACTCTTTCCCAAGCTCACTTACTCTCACCACTCTCTTCACCCCAACATTCTCTCTTCTTTTCTGAAAACCTCTACAAATCTTCACCTTCGCCTCCACAAGATAATGATCAGACATCCCTCCAGTTGCACCTCTCAGCACATTAACATCCAAAAGTCTCGCTTTCGCGCGCCTATCAATTAACACGTAATTCAATAACGCTCCCTGGCCATCTCTCCTGCTTACATACGTATACTTATGTATATCTCTCTTTCTAAACCAGGTATTCCCAATCGCCAGTCCTATTTCAGCACAAAAATCTACAAGCTCTTCACCATTTCCATTTACAACACTGAACACCCCATATATACCAATTATTCCCTCAACTGCCACATTACTCACCTTTGCATTCAAATCACCCATCACTATAATCCGGTCTCGTGCATCAAAACTGCTAACACTCTCACTCAACTGCTCCCAAAACACTTGCCTCTCATGATCTTTCTTCTCATGCCGAGGTGCATAAGCCACAATAACCACCTATCTCTCTCCATCAACTTTCAGTTTTACCCATATCAATCTAGAGTTTACTTTCTTACACTCTGTCACATGCTTCCACAACTGTTTAAGGAGGAGTGCTACTCCTTCCTTTGCTCTTGTCCTCTTACCAACCCCTGACTTTACTTCCAAAACATTCCCAAACTACTCTTCCCCTTTACCCTTGAGCTTTGTTTCACTCAGAGCCAAAACATCCAGGTCTCTTTACTCAAACATACTACTCGCGTGACTCCTGTTTTCCATTTTAGAGAGGTAAAATACAAGGAGGGGAAGGATTCTAGGATTGTTGGATGTGTTTGATGATAGAGTGGCAGATGTAGAGTGTTTTGGTCGAGGAGGTGTGCGAAGTGAGAGGGTTAGGGAGAATGATTCGGTAAACAGAGAAGAGGTAGTGAAAGCTTTGCTGAAGATGAAAGCCAGGAAGGCGGCGGGTTTAGATGGTATTGCTGTAGAAATTATTAAAAAAAAAGGTGACTGTGTTGTTGACTGGTTGGTGAGGATGATCAATGTATGTATGGTTCATTGTGAAGTGCCTGATGATCGGCGGAATGCATGCATAGTGCCATTGTACAAAGGCATGGGGGATACAGGTGTATTCAAATAACAGAGGTATAATTTTGCTGAGTATCCCTGGGAAACAATTTGGGAGGGTATTGATTGAGAGGGTGAAGGCATGTACAGAGCATCAGATTGGGGAAGAGCAGTGTCGTTTCAGAAGTGGTAGAGGATGTGTGGATCAGGTGTTTGCCTTGAAGAATGTACGTGAGAAATACCCAGAAAAACAAATGGATTTGTGTGTAGCATTTAGAGATCTAGAGATGGCATATGATTGAGTTGATAGAGATGCTCTGTGGAAGGTATTAAGAGTATATGGTGTGGGAGGTAAGTTGCTAGAAGCAGTGAAAAGTGTTTATCGAGGATGTAAGGCATCAATACGAGTAGGGAGAGAGGAAAGTGATTGGTTCTCAGTGAATGTCGGTTTGCGGCAGAGTACATGATGTCTCCATAGTTGTTTAATTTGTTTATGGATGGGGTTGTTAGGGAGGTGAATGCAAGAGTTTTGGAGAGAGGGGCAAGTTTGCAGTCTGTTGTGGATGAGAGGGCTTGAGAAATGAGTCAGTTGTTGTTCGCTGATGATACAGCGCTGGTGGCTGATTCGAGTGAGAAACTTTAGAGGTTAGTAACTTAGTTTGGTAAAGTGTGAGAAAGAAGAAAGCTGGAAGTAGATGTGAATAAGAGCAAGGTTATTAGGTTCATTAGGGGTGAGGGACAAGTCAAATTGGAGAAAAACTGTAGGAGGTGATGTGTTTTAGATATTCGGGAGTGGATTTGGCAGCGGATAGAACCATGGAAGCGGAAGTGAGTCACAGGGTGGGGAAGGGGGCGACGGTTCTGGGAACGTTGAAGAATGTGTGGAAGGCTAGAGCATTACTTCGGAAAGCAAAAATGGGTATATTTGAAGGATAGTGGTTCCAACGATGTTATATAGTTAGGAGGAATGGGCTATTGGGCTGTGCGGAGGAGGGTGGATGTGTTGGAAATGAGATGTTTGAGGACAATATGTGGTGCGAGGTGGTATGATTGAGTAAGTAATGAAAGGGTAAGAGAGATGTTTGGTAATAAAAAGAGTGTGGTTGAGAGAGCAGAAGAGGGTGTATTGAAATGGTTTGGTCACGTGGAGAGAATCAGTGAGGAAAGGTTGACAAAGATATATGTGTTAGAGGTGGGGGAAGCGAGGAGAATTGGGAGACCAAATCGGAGTGAAAAAGATTTTAAGCGATCGAGGCCTGAACATACAAGAGGGTGAAAGGCGTGCAAGGAATGGAGCGAATTGGAAGGATGTGGTATACGAGGGTCGACGTGCTGTCAATGAAATGAAACGGCATGTGAAGCGTCTGAGGTAAACCATGGAAAGTTCTGTGGGGCCTGGATGTGGAAAGGGAGATGTGGTTTCGGTGCATAACACATGACAGCTAGAGACTGAATGTGAACAAATGTGGCCTTTGTTGTCTTTTCCTAGCGCTACCTTGCGCGCACGCGAGTGATGGGAGTGCCATTTCCTTTGTGGCGGAGTGGCGTCGGAAATGAATGAGAGCAGCATGTATGAATACATATAAACATATATATATATATATATATATATATATATATATATATATATATATATATATATATATATATATATATATATATATATATATATATTGTTTCTTTTCTTTCAGACTATTCGCCATTTCCCCCATTAGCAAGGTAGCGTTAAGAACAGAGGGCTGGGCCTCTGAGGGAATATCCTCACCTGGCCCCCTTCACTGTTCCTTCTTTTGGAAAATTAAGAAAAAAAAAAAACGAGAGGGGAGGATTTCCAGCCCCCCGCTCCCTCCCCTTTTAGTCGCCTTCTACGACACGCCGGGAATACGTGGGAAGTATTGTTTCACCCCTATCCCCAGGGATATATATATATATATATATATATATATATATATATATATATATATATATATATATATATATATATATATTTTTTTTTTTTTTTTTTTTTTTATACTTTGTCGCTGTCTCCCGCGTTTGCGAGGTAGCGCAAGGAAACAGACGAAAGAAATGGCCCAACCCCCCCCCATACACATGTACATACACACGTCCAGACACGCAAATATACATACCTACACAGCTTTCCATGGTTTACCCCAGACGCTTCACATGCCTTGCTTCAATCCACTGACAGCACGTCAACCCCTGTATACCACATGACTCCAATTCACTCTATTTCTTGCCCTCCTTTCACCCTCCTGCATGTTCAGGCCCCGATCACACAAAATCTTTTTCACTCCATCTTTCCACCTCCAATTTGGTCTCCCTCTTCTCCTCGTTCCCTCCACCTCCGACACATATATCCTCTTGGTCAATCTCTCCTCACTCATTCTCTCCATGTGCCCAAACCATTTCAAAACACCCTCTTCTGCTCTCTCGACCACGCTCTTTTTATTTCCACACATCTCTCTTACCCTTACGTTACTTACTCGATCAAACCACCTCACACCACACATTGTCCTCAAACATCTCATTTCCAGCACATCCATCCTCCTGCGCACATCTCTATCCATAGCCCACGCCTCGCAACCATACAGCATTGTTGGAACCACTATTCCCTCAAACATACCCATTTTTGCTTTCCGAGATAATGTTCTCGACTTCCACACATTTTTCAAGGCTCCCAAAATTTTCGCCCCCTCCCCCACCCTATGATCCACTTCCGCTTCCATGGTTCCATCCGCTGACAGATCCACTCCCAGATATCTAAAACACTTCACTTCCTCCAGTTTTTCTCCATTCAAACTCACCTCCCAATTGACTTGACCCTCACCCCTACTGTACCTAATAACCTTGCTCTTATTCACATTTACTCTCAACTTTCTTCTTCCACACACTTTACCAAACTCAGTCACCAGCTTCTGCAGTTTCTCACATGAATCAGCCACCAGCGCTGTATCATCAGCGAACAACAATTGACTCACTTCCCAAGCTCTCTCATCCCCAACAGACTTCATACTTGCCCCTCTTTCCAGGACTCTTGCATTTACCTCCTTTACAACCCATCCATAAACAAATTAAACAACCATGGAGACATCACACACCCCTGCCGCAAACCTACATTCACTGAGAACCAATCACTTTCCTCTCTTCCTACACGTACACATGCCTTACATCCTCGATAAAAACTTTTCACTGCTTCTAACAACTTGCCTCCCACACCATATATTCTTAATACCTTCCACAGAGCATCTCTATCAACTCTATCATATGCCTTCTCCAGATCCATAAATGCTACATACAAATCCATTTGCTTTTCTAAGTATTTCTCACATACATTCTTCAAAGCAAACACCTGATCCACACATCCTCTACCACTTCTGAAACCGCACTGCTCTTCCCCAATCTGATGCTCTGTACATGCATTCACCCTCTCAATCAATACCCTCCCATATAATTTACCAGGAATACTCAACAAACTTATACCTCTGTAATTTGAGCACTCACTCTTATCCCCTTTGCCTTTGTACAATGGCACTATGCACGCATTCCGCCAATCCTCAGGCACCTCACCATGAGTCATACATACATTAAATAACCTTACCAACCAGTCAACAATACAGTCACCCCCTTTCTTAATAAATTCCACTGCAATACCATCCAAACCTGCTGCCTTGCCGGCTTTCATCTTCCGCAAAGCTTTTACTACCTCTTCTCTGTTTACCAAATCATTTTCCCTAACCCTCTCACTTTGCACACCACCTCGACCAAAACACCCTATATCTGCCACTCTGTCATCAGACACATTCAACAAACCTTCAAAATACTCAAAATGATCGAGTAAGTAACGTAAGGGTAAGAGAGATGTGTGGAAATAAAAAGAGCGTGGTTGAGAGAGCAGAAGAGGGTGTTTTGAAATGGTTTGGGCACATGGAGAGAATGAGTGAGGAGAGATTGACCAAGAGGATATATGTGTCGGAGGTGGAGGGAACGAGGAGAAGAGGGAGACCAAATTGGAGGTGGAAAGATGGAGTGAAAAAGATTTTGTGTGATCGGGGCCTGAACATGCAGGAGGGTGAAAGGAGGGCAAGAAATAGAGTGAATTGGAGTCATGTGGTATACAGGGGTTGACGTGCTGTCAGTGGATTGAAGCAAGGCATGTGAAGCGTCTGGGGTAAACCATGGAAAGCTGTGTAGGTATGTATATTTGCGTGTCTGGACGTGTGTATGTACATGTGTATGGGGGGGGGTTGGGCCATTTCTTTCGTCTGTTTCCTTGCGCTACCTCGCAAACGCGGGAGACAGCGACAAAGTATAAAAAAAAAAAAAAAAAAAAAAATATATTATCCCTGGGGATAGGGGAGAAAGAATACTTCCCACGTATTCCCTGCGTGTCGTAGAAGGCGACTAAAAGGGGAGGGAGTGGGGGGCTGGAAATCCTCCCCTCTCGTTTTTTTTTTTTTTAATTTTCCAAAAGAAGGAACAGAGTATTGGGCCAGGTGAGGGTATTCCCTCAAGGCCCAGTCCTCTGTTCTTAACGCTACCTCGCTAATGCGGGAAATGGCGAATAGTTTGAAAGAAAAGAAAAAGATATATATATATATATATATATATATATATATATATATATATATATATATATATATATATATATATATATATATATATATATATATATCCCTGGGGATAGAGGAGAAAGAATACTTCCCACGCATTCCTCACGTGTCGTAGAAGGCGACTAAAGGGGACGGGAGCGGGGGGCCAGAAACCCTCCCCTCCTTGTATTTTAACTTTCTAAAAGGGGAAACAGAAGAAGGAGTCACGCGAGGAGTGCTCATCCTCCTCGAAGGCTCAGATTGGGGTGTCGAAATGTGTGTGGATGTAACTAAGATGAGAAAAAAGGAGAGATAGGTAGTATGTTTGAGGAAAGGAACCTGGATGTTTTGGCTCTGAGTGAAACGAAGCTCAAGGGTAAAGGGGAAGAGTGGTTTGGGAATGTCTTGGGAGTAAAGTCAGGGGTTAGTGAGAGGACAAGAGCAAGGGAAGGAGTAGCACTACTCCTGAATCAGGAGTTGTGGGAGTATGTGATAGAGTGTAAGAAAGTAAATTCTAGATTGATATGGGTAAAACTGAAAATTGATGGAGAGAGATGGGTGATTATTGGTGCATGTGCACCTGGGCATGAGAAGAAAGATCATGAGAGGCAAGAGTTTTGGGAGCAGCTGAATGAGTGTGTTAGTGTTTTGATGCACAAGACTGGGTTATAGTGATGGGTGATTTGAATGCAAAGGTGAATAATGTGGCAGCTGAGGGAATAATTGGTATACATGGAGTGTTCAGTGTTGTAAATGGAAATGGTGAAGAGCTTGCAGATTTATGTGGTAAAAAAGGACTGTTGATTGGGAATACCTGGTTTAAAAAGCGAGATATACATAAGTATATGTATGTAAGTAGGAGAGATGGCCAGAGAGCATTATTGGATTACGTGTTAATTGATAGACGCGCGAAAGAGAGACTTTTGGATGTTAATGTGCTGAGAGGTGCAACTGGAGGGATGTCTGATCATTATCTTGTGGAGGCGAAGGTGAAGATTTGTGGGGGTTTTCAGGAAAGAAGAGAGAATGTTGGGGTGAAGAGGGTGGTGAGAGTAAGTGAGCTTGGGAAGGAGACTTGTGTGAGGAAGTACCAGAAGAGACTGAGTACAGAATGGGAAAAGGTGAGAACAAAGGAGGTAAGGGAAGTGGGGGAGGAATGGGATGTATTTAGGGAAGCAGTGATGGCTTGCGCAAAAGATGCTTGTGGCATGAGAAGCATGGGAGGTGGGTTGATTAGAAAAGGCAGTGGGTGGTGGGATGAAGAAGTAAGATTATTGGTGAAAGAGAAGAGAGAGGCTTTTGGACGATTTTTGAGGGGAAAAAATGCAAATGAGTGGGAGATGTATAAATGAAAGAGGCAGGAAGTCAAGAGAAAGGTGCAAGAGGTGAAAAAGAGGGCAAATGAGAGTTGGGATGAGAGAGTATCATTAAATTTTAGGGAGAATAAAAAGATGTTTTGGAAGGAGGTAAATAAAGTGCTAAAGACAAGGGAGCAAATAGGAACTTCAGTGAAGGTGCAAAGTGAGAGGGTTAGGGAAAATGATTTGGTAAATAGAGAGGAGGTAGTAAAAGCTTTACGGAAGATGAAAGCCGGTAAGACAGCAGGTTTGGATGGTATTGCAGTGGAATTTATTAAAAAAGGGGGTGACTGTAATGTTGACTGGTTGGTAAGGTTATTTAATGTATGTATGATTCATGGTGAGGTGCCTGAGGATTGGTGGAATGCTTGCATAGTGCCATTGTACAAAGGCAAAGGTGATAAGAGTGAGTGCTCAAATTACAGAGATATAAGTTTGTTGAGTATTCCTGGTAAATGTATGGGAGGGTATTGATTGAGAGGGTGAAGGCATGTACAGAGCATCAGATTGGGGAAGAGAGGTGTGGTTTCAGAAGTGGTAGAGGATGTGTGGATCAGGTATTTGCTTTGAAGAATGTATGTGAGAAATACTTAGAAAAACAAGTGGATTTGTATGTAGCATTTATGGATCTGGAGAAGGCATGTGATAGAGCTGATAGAGATGCTCTGTGGAAGGTTTTGAGAATATATGGTGTGGGATGCAAGTGGTTAGAAGCAGTGAAAAGTTTTTATCGAGAATGTAAGGCATGTGTACGTGTAGGAGGAGAGGAAAGTGATTGGTTCTCAGTGAATGTGGGTTTGCGGCAGGGGTGTGTGATGTCTCCATGGTCGTTTAATTTTTTTATGGATGGGGTTGTTAGGGAGGTGAATGCAAGAGTTTTGGAAAGAGGGGCAAGTATGCAGTCTGTTGTGGATGAGAGAGCTTGGGAAGTGAGTCAGTTGTTGTTCGCTGATGATACAGCGCTGGTGGCTGATTCATGTAAGAAACTGCAGAAGCTGGTGACTGAGTTTGGTAAAGTGTGTGAAAGAAGAAAGTTAAGGGTAAATGTGAATAAGAGCAAGGGTTGAGGGTCAAGTCAATTGGGAGGTAAGTTTGAATGGAGAAAAACTGGAGGAAGTAAAGTGTTTTAGATATCTGGAAGTGGATCTGGCAGCGGATGGAACCATGGAAGCGGAAGTGAATCATAGTGTGGGGCAGGGGGCGAAAATTTTGCTAGCCTTGAAGAATGTTTGGAAGTCGAGAACATGATCTCGGAAAGCAAAAAGGGGTATGTTTGAAGGAATAGTGGTTCCAAAAATGTTGTATGGTTGCGAGGCGTAGGCTATGGATAGAGTTGTGCGCAGGAGGGTGGATGTGCTGGGAATGAGATGTTTGAGGACAATATGTGGTGTGAGGTGGTTTCATCGAGTAAGTAATGTAAGGGTAAGAGAGATGTTTGGAAATAAAAAGAGTGTGGTTGAGAGAGCAGAAGAGGGTGTTTTGAAATGGTTTGGTCACATGGAGAGAATGAGTGAGGAAAGATTGACCAAGAGGATATATGTGTCGGAGGTAGAGGGAACAAGGAGAAGTGGGAGACCAAATTGGAGATGGAAAGATGGAGTGAAAGAGATTTTTAGTGATCGGGGTCTGAACATGCAGGAGGGTGAAAGGCGTGCAAGGAATAGAGTGAATTGGAACGATGTGGTATACCGGGGTCGACGTGCTGTCAATGGATTGAACCAGGGCGTGTGAAGCGTCTGGGGTAAACCATGGAAAGTTGTGTGGGGCCTGGATGTGGAAAGGGAGCTGTGGTTTCGTTGCATTGCTACATGACAGCTGGAGACTGAGTTGTGAACGAATGGGGCCTTTGGTGTCTTTTCCTGGCGCTACCTCGCATACATGAGGGGGGAGGGGGTTGTTATTCTATGTGTGGCGAGGTGGCGATGGGAACAAATAAAGGCAACAGTATGAATTGTGTATATGTGTATATATGTATATGTCTGTGTGTGTATATATATGTGTACATTGAGATGTATAGGTATGTATATTTGCGTGTGTGGACGTGTATGTATATACATGTGTATGTGGGCGGGTTGGGCCATTCTTTCGTCTGTTTCCTTGCGCTACCTCGCTAACGCGGGAGACAGCGACAAAGCAAAATAAAATAATAAGATAATATATTCCTATGAGTCCACGGGGAAAATGAAACACGAAAAGTTCCCAAGTGCACTTTCGTGTAATAGTCATATCATCAGGGGAGACACAAGAGAGAAATATAACAGTCAGTTAATATACATCGAAGAGACGAAGCTAGGACGCCATTTGGTAAACATGTGATTGTCCAAAACATACAACGAGCGTTCATAAACTTATCATTTTACAAATCTTATCAACAATAAAGTTTTCTAATTTGTATAGACCATCACTAATATTAAGATTATAATTCTTTGTGTATTTGATAATTCTCTTGGTTGCATCTATAAAGTGCCTTGTGGAAACTGATAAGTTTTATGTTTGTCAGACTGGTAAGGATCTTTCTATTAGACTTAAGCAACATGAATATAATATAAGAACGGGACAAGAATCAAATGCCTTGTTTAATCATGTTAAAAACTAAGATCATTGTATTGACCGGAGTAACGCCATCTCAGTTATTAACTCTAACTCTATTACCAAGAGAAATATCATCGAATCTTCTATTATTAAATACACAAAGAATTATAATCTTAATATTAGTGATGGTCTGTACAAATTAGATAACTTTATTGTTGATAAGATTTGTAAAATGATATGTTTATGAACGCTCGTTGTATGTTTTGGACAATCACATGTTTACCAAATGGCGTCCTAGCTTCGTCTCTTCGATGTATATGAACTGACTGTTATATTTCTCTCTTGTGTCTCCCCTGATGATGTGATTATTACACGAAAGTGCACTTGGGAGCTTTTCATGTTTCATTTTCCCCGTGGACTACAGGAATATCTTGATCACGCGCAAAATTGTGATCCTTTCCGTATATATATATATATATATATATATATATATATATATATATATATATATATATATATATATATATATATATATACATATATATATATATATATATATATATATATATATATATATATATATATATATATATATATATATATATATATATATTGTATATTTGTATATTTGTATATGACTGTGTATATATGTGTAAGTATACGTTAAAATGTATAGGTATGTATACTTGCGTGTGTGGGCGTTTGTGTATATACATGCGTATGTTGGTGGGTTGGGCCCTTCTTTCGTCTGTTTCCTTGCGCTACCTCGCTAATGCGGGAGACGGCGACAAAGTATGATAAATAAAATATATGGATACAAATATTTATCATCCTTGATCGCCATCTCCCGCGTCAGTGAGGTAGCGCCAGGAAGCAGACGAAGAATGGCCCATCCACTCATATATATATATATATATATATATATATATATATATATATATATATATATATATATATATATATATATATATACATAAACGCCTATATACGCACTAATACATACATATACATATACATAACATCTACGTATCAACATATTCACATATACATATACAAACATACACATACACAGACATATGCACATATACACATGTTTACATTCATACTTGCTTGCTTTCATCCAGTCCGGGTGCTACCTAGCCCCACAGGAAACAGCATTGCTACTCCCTGCTCCAGCAAGGTAGAGCTAGGAAAACAGACAAAAACCGCCTCATTTTGTTCACACTCAGTCTCTAGCTAGTCATGTGTAATGCACCGAAACCACAGCTCCCTATCCACATCCAGGCCCCACAGACCTTTCCATGGTTTACCCCAGACGTTTCACATGCCCTGGTTCAGTCAAATGACAGCACGTCGACCCCGGTATACCACATCGTTCCAATTCACTCTATTCCTTGCACGCCTTCACCCACCTGTATGCTCAGGTCCCGATCACTCAAAACCTATTTCACTTCATCTTTCCACCTCCAATATGATCTCCCGCTTCTCCTTCTTCCCTCCACCAGCAACACATATATCCTCGTTGTCAATCTTTCCTCACTTATTCTCTTCATATATCCAAACCATTTCAACACAGCCTCTTTTGCTCTCTCAACCATGTTATCTTTATTTCCACACATCTCTCCTACATAGATGACTCGGCCTGACCCCAGAGTGAGGCTGACGGAGACAGCTGGCGGAGCGGTGCGCGGCCTCCCGTGGGTGGACGTCCCGCTTGCCCCCCAGAGTGAAGCTGACAATGACAAATCCGAGGAGACCCAGCAGCCCGCCCTGCGGTAATTAGGATATCCTGAGGTGTGTGTGTGTGTGCGTGTGTGTGTGTGTGTGTGTGTGTGTGTGTGTGTGTGTGTGTGTCTGTGTGTGTGTGGAAGAAAATAGTAAACATTATTTTCTCAGACTTTACAAAAGTATGTCGCACAACTCCTTGATAACATTCACAATTACCTTAAAATGTAATTTACGATTTGATATTGAGTGGCTAAACAAAATGATTTGCCAGCAGTAATTACATTTACTGATCATTATAAATGATCTAGGTCCACTCAACACTGCTCTCAGGGAAAGCGATTGTTTGTTAATAACAAATACATTACAAGCTTTTATGAACAAGATATATTTGAACATAGTTAGTAGTCAAGATTTGTCATAGGTTGCAATATAGATAATTCTCAACCTAAGAATATTATTATTATCACAATGAAATACTTCATGATATTCCTCACCCATAACATTACTTCATGATATTCCTCACCCAAAACATCATGATATTCCTCACCCATAACATTACTTCATGATATTCCTCACCCATAACATTACTTCATGATATTCCTCACCCACAACATTACTTCATGATATTCCTTACCCACAACATCATGATATTCCTCATCCATAACATTACTTCATGATATTACTCACCCATAACATTACTTCATGATATTCCTCACCCACAACATTACGTAATGATATTTCTCACCCAAAACATTATTTCATGATATTCCTCACTCATAACATTACTTCATGATATTCCTCACCCACAACATCACTCATGATATTCCTCACTCATAACATTACTTCATGATATTCCTCACCTACAACATCACTTCATGATATTCCTCACTCATAACATTACTTCATGATATTCCTCACCCACAACATTACTTCATGATATTCCTCACACACAACATTACTTCAATATATTCCTCGCCCAAAATGTTATTTGATGATATTACTCACCCACAACATTACTTAATGAAATTCCTCACCCACAACATTACTACATGATATTTCTCACCCACAACATTACTTCATGATATTCCTCACCAACAACATTACTTCATGATATTCCTCACACACAACATTACTTCAATATATTCCTCGCCCAAAATGTTATTTGATGATATTACTCACCCACAACATTACTTAATGAAATTCCTCACCCACAACATTACTTCATGATATTTCTCACCCACAACATTACTTAATGAAATTCCTCACCCACAACATTACTTCATGATATTTCTCACCCACAACATTACTTCATGATATTCCTCACCTACAACATTACTTCATGATATTCCTCACCCACAACATTACTTCATGATATTCCTCACCCACAACATTACTTCATGATATTCCTCACCCACAACATTACTTCATGATATTCCTCACCCACAACATTACTTCATGATATTCCTCACCCACAACATTACTTCATGATATTCCTCACCTACAACATTACTTCATGATATTCCTCACCTACAACATTACTTCATGATATTCCTCACCCAAAATAATGCTTTATGATATTAGTCACCCGCAACATTACTTTAGGATATTCCTCACCCACAACATCATTTCATTATGTTCCTCACCCACAACATTACTTCATTATATTCCTCACCTACAACATTACTTCATGATATTCCTCATCCACAACATTACTTCATGATATTTCTCACCCAAAACATTACTTCATGATATTCCTCACCCACAACATTACTTCATGATATTTCTCACCCACAATATTACTTCATGATATTCCTCACCCACAACATTACTTTATGATATTCCTCACCCACAACATTAATTCATGATATTCCTCACCCATAACATTACTTTATGATATTCCTCACCCACAACATTACTTCATTATATTCCTCACCTACAACATTACATCATGATATTCCTCACCCACAACATTACTTTATGATATTCCTCACCCACAACATTAATTCATGATATTCCTCACCAACAACATTACTTTATGATATTCCTCACCCATAACGTTACTTCAAGATATTCCTCACCCACAATAAGCACTTCATGATATTCCTCACCCACAACATTAATTCATGATATTCCTCACCCATAACATTACTTTATGATATTCCTCACCCACAACATTACTTCATTATATTCCTCACCTACAACATTACATCATGATATTCCTCACCCACAACATTACTTTATGATATTCCTCACCCACAACATTAATTCATGATATTCCTCACCAACAACATTACTTTATGATATTCCTCACCCATAACGTTACTTCAAGATATTCCTCACCCACAATAAGCACTTCATGATATTCCTCACCCACAATATTACTTTATGATATTCCTCACCCACAACATTCCTTCATGATATTCCTCACCCACGTCATTACTTCATGACTTTCCTCAATCACAACATTACTTCATGATATTCCTCATCAACATTGCTTTATAATATTCCTCATCCATAGCGTTACTTCATGATATTCCTCACCCACAACATTACTCCATGATATTCCTCACCCACAAAATTACTTCATGATATTCCTTACCCGCAACATTACGTCATGATATTTCTCACCCACAAAATTACTTCATGATATTCCTCACCGACATTACTTCATGATATTCCTCACCCATAACGTTACTTCATGATATTCCTCACCCACAACATTACTTCATAATGTTCCTCACCGACAACATTACTTCATGATATTCCTCACCCACAACATTACTTCATGATATTCCTCACCCGCAACATTACTTCATGATATTCCTCACCCGCAACATTACTTCATGATATTACTCACCCACAACATTACTTCATGATATTCCTCACCCGCAACATTACTTCATGATATTCCTCACCCACAACATTACTTCATGATATTCCTCACCCACAACATTACTTCATGATATTCCTCACCCGCAACATTACTTCATGATATTACTCACCCATAACATTACTTCATGATACCTCATCCACAACATTACTTCATGATACCTCATCCACAACATTATTTAAGGATATTCCTCACCCAAAGCATTGCTTCATGATATTTCTCACCCCTCACCGACAAAATTATTTCATGATATTCCTCACCCAAAACATTACTTCATGATATTCTTCACCCACAACATTACTTCATGATACCTCATCCACAACATTATTTAAGGATATTCCTCACCCAAAACATTACTTCATGATATTCCTCACCCAATGCATTACTTCATGATATTTCTCACCTATATCATTACTTCATGACATTCCTCACCCACAACATTATTTCACGATATTCCTCACCCACAACATTACTTAATGATATTCCTCTCCCACAACATTACTTCATGATATTCCTCACCCACAACATTACTTAATGATATTCCTCTCCCACAACATTACTTTATGATATTCCTTACCATAACATTATTTCACGATATTCCTCACCCACAACATTACTTAATGATATTCCTCTCCCACAATATTACTTCATGATATTCCTCACCCACAACATTACTTCATGATATTCCTCACCCACAACATTACTTAATGAAAATCATCACCCACAACGTTAATTCATGATATTCCTCACCCACAACATTACTTCATGATATTCTTCACCCACAGCATTACTTCATGATATTCCCTACCCACAACATTACTTCATGGATATTCCTCACCCACAGAATTACTTCATGATATTCCTCACCGACAACATTACTTCATGATATTCCTCATCCACAACATTAATTCATTATATTCCTCACCGACAACATAACTTCACGATATTCCTCAACCACATTACTTCATGATATTCCTCATCCACAACATTACTTCATGATATTCCTCACCCACAACATTACTTCATGATATATCACACCCAAAACATTACTTTATGATATTCCTTACCCACAACATTACTTCATGATATTCCTCACCCACAACATTACTTCATGATATTCCCCACCTAAAACATTACTTCATGATATTCCTCACCCACAACATTACTTCATGATGTTCCTCACACACAACATTACTTCACGATGCTCCTTTCCCCAAAACATTACTTCATGATATTCCTCACCCACAACATCACTTCATGATATTCCTCATCCACAACATTACTTCATGATATTCCTCACCCACAACATTACTTCATGATATTCCTCACCCACAACATTACTTCATGATATTCCTCACCCACAATATTACTTCATTATATTTCTCAAACACATTACTTCATGATATTCTTCACCCACAACGTTGCTTCATGATATTTCTCACCCATAAGATTATTTCATGATATATCTCATCCACAACATTACTTCAAGATATTCCTTACCACAACATTACTTCATGATATTCCTCACCCACAACATTGCTTCATGATATTCCTCATCCACAACATTACTTCATGATATTCCTTACCATAACATTACTTCATGATATTCCTCACCCACAACATTACTTAATGATATTCCTCATCCATAACATTACTTCTTGATATTCCTCACCTACAACATTACTTAATGATAATCCTCACCCACAATATTTCTTCATGATATTCCTCACCTACAACATTACTTAATGATAATCCTCACCCACAATATTTCTTCATGATATTCCTCACCCACTACATTGTTTCATGATATTCCTCATCCACAACATTACTTCATGAGAGAGTATCATTAAATTTTAGGGAGAATAAAAAGATGTTCTGAAAGGAGGTAAATAAAGTGCGTAAGACAAGGGAGCAAATGGGAACTTCAGTGAAGGGCGCAAATGGGGAGGTGATAACAAGTAGTGGTGATGTGAGAAGGAGATGGAGTGAGTATTTTGAAGGTTTGCTGAATGTGTTTGATGACAGAGTGGCAGATATAGGGTGTTTTGGTCGAGGTGGTGTGCAAAGTGAGAGGGTTAGGGAAAATGATTTGGTAAACAGAGAAGAGGTAGTGAAAGCTTTGCGGAAGATGAAAGCCGGCAAGGCAGCAGGTTTGGATGGTATTGCAGTGGAATTTATTAAAAAAGGGGGTGACTGTATTGCTGACTGGTTGGTAAGGTTATTTAATGTATGTATGACTCATGGTGAGGTGCCTGAGGATTGGCGGAATGCGTGCATAGTGCCATTGTACAAAGGCAAAGGGGATAAGAGTGAGTGCTCAAATTACAGAGGTATAAGTTTGTTGAGTATTCCTGGTAAATTATATGGGAGCATATTGATTGAGAGGGTGAAGGCATGTACAGAGCATCAGATTGGGGAAGAGCAGTGTGGTTTCAGAAGTGGTAGAGGATGTGTGGATCAGGTGTTTGCTTTGAAGAATGTATGTGAGAAATACTTAGAAAAGCAAATGGATTTGTATGTAGCATTTATGGATCTGGAGAAGGCATATGATAGAGTTGATAGAGATGCTCTGTGGAAGGTATTAAGAATATATGGTGTGGGAGGCAAGTTGTTAGAAGCAGTGAAAAGTTTTTATCGAGGATGTAAGGCATGTGTACGTGTAGGAAGAGAGGAAAGTGATTGGTTCTCAGTGAATGTAGGTTTGCGGCAGGAGTGTGTGATGTCTCCATGGTTGTTTAATTTGTTTATGGATGGGGTTGTTAGAGAGGTGAATGCAAGAGTTTTGGAAAGAGGGGCAAGTATGAAGTCTGTTGGGGATGAGAGAGCTTGGGAAGTGAGTCAGTTGTTGTTCGCTGATGATACAGCGCTGGTGGCTGATTCATGTGAGAAACTGCAGAAGCTGGTGACTGAGTTTGGTAAAGTGTGTGAAAGAAGAAAGTTAAGAGTAAATGTGAATAAGAGCAAGGTATTAGGTACAGTAGGGTTGAGGGTCAAGTCAATTGGGAGGTGAGTTTGAATGGAGAAAAACTGGAGGAAGTGAAGTGTTTTAGATATCTGGGAGTGGATCTGGCAGCGGATGGAACCATGGAAGCGGAAGTGGATCATAGGGTGGGGGAGGGGGCGAAAATTCTGGGAGCCTTGAAGAATGTGTGGAAGTCGAGAACATTATCTCGGAAAGCAAAAATGGGTATGTTTGAAGGAATAGTGGTTCCAACAATGTTGTATGGTTGCGAGGCGTGGGCTATGGATAGAGTTGTGCGCAGGAGGTTGGATGTGCTGGAAATGAGATGTATGAGGACAATGTGTGGTGTGAGGTGGTTTGATCGAGTAAGTAACGTAAGGGTAAGAGAGATGTGTGGAAATAAAAAGAGCGTGGTTGAGAGAGCAGAAGAGGGTGTTTTGAAATGGTTTGGGCACATGGAGAGAATGAGTGAGGAAAGATTGACCAAGAGGATATATGTGTCGGAGGTGGAGGGAACGAGGAGAAAAGGGAGACCAAATTGGAGGTGGAAAGATGGAGTGAAAAAGATTTTGTGTGATCGGGGCCTGAACATGCAGGAGGGTGAAAGGAGGGCAAGGAATAGAGTGAATTGGAGCGATGTGGTATACCGGGGTTGACGTGCTGTCAGCGGATTGAATCAGGGCATGTGAAGCGTCTGGGGTAAACCATGGAAAGCTGTGTAGGTATGTATATTTGCGTGTGTGGACGTATGTATATACATGTGTATGGGGGTGGGTTGGGCCATTTCTTTCGTCTGTTTCCTTGCGCTACCTCGCAAACGCGGGAGAAAAAAAAAAATTACTTCATGATATTCCTCACCCACAACATTACTTAATGATATTCCTCACCCATAACATTACTTCATGATATTCCTCACCCACAACATTACTTAATGATATTCCTCACCCATAACATTACTTCATGATATTCCTCACCCATAACATTACTTCATGTAATTCCTCACCCACAACATTACTTCATGTAATTCCTCACCCATAACATTACTTCATGATATTCCTCACACATAACATTACTTCATGATATTCCTCACCCATAACATTACTTCATGTAATTCCTCACCCACAACATTACTTCATGTAATTCCTCACCCATAACATTACTTCATGATATTCCTCACACATAACATTACTTCATGTAATTCCTCACCTACAACATTACTTGATGACACTCGTCTCCCACAAAATTACTTCATGATATTCCTAACCCACCACATTACTTCATGATATTCCTAACCCACTATATCTCTCTATTATATTCTCACCCACATTACTTCATGATATTCTTCATCCACAACGTTAATTCATGATATTCCTCACCCGCAACATTACTTCGTGATATTCCTCACCCGCAACATTACTTCGTGATATTCCTCACCCACAACATTATGGTATTCCTTAGGAACAACATTACTGCATCATATTCTTCACCCATAGCATTATTTCATGATATTCCCCACACATAACATTACTTCATGATATTCCTCACACATAACATTACTTCATGATATTCCCCACACATAACATTACTTCATGATATTCCCCACACATAACATTACTTCATGATATTCCCCACACATAACATTACTTCATGATATTCCCCACACATAACATTACTTCATGATATTCCTCACCCACAACATTACTTCATGATATTCCTCACACATAACATTACTTCATGATATTCCCCACACATAACATTACTTCATGATATTCCTCACACATAACATTACTTCATGATATTCCTCACCCACAACATTACTTCATGATATTCCCCACACATAACATTACTTCATGATATTCCCCACACATAACATTACTTCATGATATTCCCCACACATAACATTACTTCATGATATTCCTCACACATAACATTACTTCATGATATTCCTCACACATAACATTACTTCATGATATTCCTCACACATAACATTACTTCATGATATTCCTCACCCACAACATTACTTCATGATATTCCTCACACATAACATTACTTCATGATATTCCCCACACATAACATTACTTCATGATATTCCTCACACATAACATTACTTCATGATATTCCTCACCCACAACATTACTTCATGATATTCCCCACACATAACATTACTTCATGATATTCCCCACACATAACATTACTTCATGATATTCCCCACACATAACATTACTTCATGATATTCCTCACACATAACATTACTTCATGATATTCCTCACACATAACATTACTTCATGATATTTCTCACACATAACATTACTTCATGATATTCCCCACACATAACATTACTTCATGATATTCCCCACACATAACATTACTTCATGATATTCCTCACACATAACATTACTTTATGATATTCCTCACACATAACATTACTTCATGATATTCCTCACCCACAACATTACTTCATGATATTCCCCACACATAACATTACTTCATGATATTCCTCACACATAACATTACTTCATGATATTCCTCACACATAACATTACTTCATGATATTCCCCACACATAACATTACTTCATGATAGATATTCCTCACCCACAACATTACTTATGTGGCGCTGCCACGGCGCTGGAACTCTCGTCTTCTACTTCCTTTTTTCAACCTTTCCTGGCAAGTCTTCCATTTTTGGACTTTCCTACAGTAACCATGAATGCCCCTGGAGCAATGCTACCACCATGGAAGCAGAAATTGTACGTGCATTTGTGGCATAATTCTTTGTGTTATAATGGTGACTACAGCCACGAATGTAAACATCCGGTACGACAGTTTTTCCCTGCTCAACCTGCTCAACCCTCGCTGGACTCAGCTCTACCTGCCGAGTTCATCAATAATGTAAGAAGACTACAAGAACTACAGGCAAGTCACAAGGAGAAGATAGAAAATGAAACAGCTAGAAAGCACAGCAAGCGAAGAAGAGGTCGGCGCAGCGGTGTACGAGTGAGAACGAGGAGACGTGGCATGAAGACCCCACACTGCCAAACTATATGACCTTTGGTAACATACGCTCAATTAGAAATAAAATGGATGAGTTAAGTACCAACTGTAAGTTTATCCAAGAATATAGAGACAGTGCAGTAATTGCCCTCACGGAAACCTGGCTGCAAGATTGGGATGCGGAGAGTACAGTGACTATGGACGGAGCTACTTGTAGTGGTACGGTCTAACAAGGAGGTAAGGACCGAGGGAGTGGGGTTCCTGCTCACATTAATGAGAGATTGTGCTCACAAATTAATGTTAAGGACATCTACTGTGACAGTGACATAGAGTACGTAACAATAAGATAGAGTACGTAGCCTTTACCTGTCGTCCCTTTTATTTGCCACGTGAAGATAACAAGATAATTCTAGTACTTGTGTATATAACCCCGGATTATTCTACAGCAAGTGATATTTTTAGAAAACTGTGTTACAAAGTGTGAAAATAAAAGCCCAAACAATGCAGTAATGGTTTTAGGAGGTTTTAACCATTGCGATTTTCAAGTAAAAGTTCCCACGTATGAACATAACAGTAAATTGTGCCACTAGAGTTAATACAACACTAGACAAGATATATTGCAATATTAAGAACGGATATAAAGTGTTCCAACGACCAAACATTGGTAATGGCGACCACAACATGTTATACTGCGTACCTACATATGAACAATGACTGAAAAGAGTGAAACCGAAAGAAATTGTGATTAGAAAATGGATAATAAGAGCATGGAACAACTACAAGCATGTTTGGACTGGACTGACTGGTCTGTCCTCATAGAAAATGGGACCGACATCAACACTAATTTAGACACTTTTAACGCATATTTCCACTTTTGCTTTGATATGATCGTCCCACCCAAGAAAATAAAGATATATCCAAACAATAAACCATGGATTAAAAAAAGAACTGGAGTCAATGCTAAATGGAAAACATAGACTTGTGCGGAATGGAAGTGATGCTGAAAGAAGAACATTGCAAAGAAACATAGATAAGAAAATAACTGAATCGAAAAGAATATACAAAGAAAAAGTTGAAGGCATGTTTAAGACAGAATAAAAGACGCTTGGAAGGGACTTAAAACCCTGTGTGGGCACAAGAAGAAACAGAATATGCCTGAACCAGAAAATATCAACATATATGTGAATGAAATGAATGCGTTTTTTTTGCGAGATTTGAAAGACATGATTTCAGTGATGCGTGTAATGAGGTCATGACAGAAATACAATCTAACAGTGATGAGAGAATTATAATTAGGCAAGAAGACGTGCAGAAAGTCCCTGCTGAAAATACGAGCAGGTAAAGCTACAGGGCCTGACGGAATGCCTGTAAGGGTACTTAAACGCTGTGCTAAACACAACTGCACTGACAACATTATTTCAGGACTCAGAAGATCAGGGAGTCGTGCCTTACAAATGGAAAGTATCGGAAGTGAAACCGATTGCAAAAAATTAACTGTACGAAAGATCCCAAAGATTTTAGAGCTGTAGTATTGACATCTAACATTATGAAATGTTTAGAAAGTATATTGAAAAACTACATCTGTGAAAGAACAAATAATTTAAAAGAACTTATGCAGTTTGCTTATTGCTATAATAGGAGTATACAGGATGCAACACCTACATTATTAAATAATGTTAACGAGCACTTAGATAAGACTAAATCACAAATTAGAGCACTGTTCATCGATTTTAGTTCAGCATTAAACCCAATGCAACCTCATATTTTGCTTAATAAAATGTTACAAATGAGTGTAAATAGAAACATCTTAAAATGGATTTTTAGCTTTTTAACTCAGAGACCTCAATATACCAATGTAAATAATGTCAAGTCTAATGTGGTAGTTACCAACACAGGAGCCTCCCAAGGTTGTGTATTGTCCCCTGTTCTCTTTACACAGATGATTGTACGAGTGGAACTGATGACTGTACTATTATAAGATATGCCGACGATACAGTTATCCTAGGAAAAGTTGTCAATGATAATTATGAACCCTATTTAACTCAAGTGAAAAAATTTGTTGAGTGGAGTAAACAAAATTTTTTTGGAGCTTAACGTTAAGAAAACTAAGATGATATTCAATTTCGGAACTAAAAATAAACATGTACCCGACTTATTAACAATTGAGGAAGAACACGTTCAAAGAGTAAACCAGTACAAGTATTTGGGACTTATGATTGATGACCAGTTGAAAGGCAGTGTTAATATGGATATGGTGTCAAGGAAATGTAACCAAAGACTACACTTTGTACGTATATTGCGCAACCTAAATGTACATAAAGTGATCATTAACTTATGTTACAAATCAATATTAGAATCAGTTCTAAATTTTTCAGTGACTGCCTGGTATGGGAAACTTAACTTGTAAAGATAAAGATAAGTTGGGAAGAATTGTTAAAAAGGCAGGAAAATTAGGTACGGCGACCACATCACTAGATAAGTTTCATCAGACAGGCGTAATGAAACAAGTAGATAGGATTATGAAAGATTTGACCCATCCGCTATACAATTGTTACACATATTTAAAATCAGGAAGGAGGTTAGCTTTGCCCATGCAGCGTACTGAGAGATACAGAAAGTCTTTTGTACCTAAAAGCATCCTCCTTTTCAATCATCTGTCATCACAATAGGAAAGTAAAATATTAAAGTGTTTCCTTTAATATTTTATTGCTTTATTGATTTCATTATTCTTTTAATGTAGAAACACTAGGGAGCTCCCAAAGCCAAGAAGAATTTCATTTTGTAATATATCTTGTATTACAATTTGACTAATAAAAACTCACTAACTTACTTTATTATTGCTATACTTCTCAACCACATAACGATAACAATGATATAATCCTTAGCTACATAAATCTAAAAATGTCCTATAGTCCTATAGTCCTTAACCACGTAACTCTAACAATGCTATGCTCCTGAACCACATAACTCTAACAATGCTATACTCCTGAACCACATAACTTTAATTATGCTGTACTCCTGAACCACATATGTCTAACAATGCTATACTCCTCAAACATATAATTCTAACAATGCTATACTTCTGAACTGCGTAACTCTAACAATGCTATAGTCCTCAACCACATAATTCTAAGAATGCTATACTCCTTAACCACATGAATATAGCAATGCTGTACTCCTGAACAACATAATTCTAACAATGATATACTCCTGAAGCATATAACTCTAACAATGATGTACTGAAACACATAACTCTAACAATGATATACTTCTTAACCACATAACTGTTACAATGCTATACTCCTCAACCACATAACTTTGACAATGCTATTCGACTTAACCACGTAACTCTAACAATGCTATACTCCTGAAAAACACAACTCTAACAATGCTATACTCCCCAAACACATAACTCTAACAATGCTATACTTGTCAACTGCATAACTCTAACAATGCAATACTCCTCAACCGTATAACTCTAACAATGCTGTACTCATGAAACACATAACTCTAATAGTGCATTACTCCTGAACCACATAACTCTAACAATGCTATACTCCTGAGCCATATAACTCTATCAATGCTATATTCCTGAAACTTATAGCTCTAACACTGCTATACTCCTGAACCACATAACTCTATCAATGCTATTCTCCTGAACCACATACCTCTATGAATGCTATACTCCTCAACCACACAACTCTAACAACGCTGAACTCCTGAATCACATAACTCTAACAATGCTATACTCCTGAGCCACATACCTCGCTGAACCAAATAACTCTAACAATGGTACATACCTGAACCACATTACTCTAACAATGCTGTACTCCTGAACCAAATAACTCTAACTATGGTATACTCCTGAACCAAATTACTCTAACAATGCTATACTCCTGAACCACATAACTCTAAGAATGCTATACTCCTCAACCACATAACTTACAACGCTGTACTCCTCAACCATATAACTCTTAAAATGCTATACTCCTGAAACACATATCTCTAACAATGCTATACTCCTGAACCTTGTGACTCTAGCAATGCTATTTTCGTCAACCACATAACTCTAACATTGGTATACTCCTCAACCACATAACGCTAACAATGTTACACTCCTCAAACACATAACGAAAAATGCTATACTCCTTTACCACAAAACTCTAACAATGTTATTCTCCTGAAACACGTAACTCTAACAATGCTATACTCCTGAGCCATATAACTCTAACAATTCTACGCTGAAACACATAACTCTAACAATGCTATAATCCTCAAACACATAACTCTAACAATGCTATAGTCCTGAACTTCATAACTCTTACAGTGCTATACTCCTTAACCACATAACTCTAACAATGCCATACTCCTCAACCACATAACTCTAACATTGCTATACTCCTAAACACATAACTCTAACAATGATATACTCCTGACACACATAACTCTACCAATGCTATACTCCTCAACCACATAACTCTAATAATGGTATAACACATAACTAGCAATGCTATACTCTTCAAGAGTGCTATACTCCTAAACCATATAACTCTAACATTGCTATAATCCTCAACCATATAACTCTAGCATTGTCATAATTCTCAACCACATAACTCTAACAATGCTATAATTCTCAACCACATAACTCTAAGAATGCTATACTCCTCAACGACAAAACTCTAGCAATGCTGTACTTCTCAACCACATAACTTTAACAGTGTCATACTCCTTAACCACATAACTCCAAAAATTCTATACTCCTCAACCACATAATTGCAACAATGATATACTCCTCAACCACATAACTCTAACAATGCTATACTGCTTATCCACATAACTCTACCAACGCCTATACTCCTGAACCGTATAACTCTAAGAATACTATGTTCTTCAACTACATAACTGTAACATTGATATACTCCTCAACCACATAACTCTAACAACGTTAAACTCCTCAAACACATAACTCTAAGAATGATATACTCCTGAACCACAAACTCTCACAAAGCTATACGCCTTAACCACATTACTCTAACAATGCTATACTCCTGAACCATATAACTCTAACAATGCTATACTCCTGAACCACATAACTCAGTCAATGCTATACTCCTGAACCATGTAATTCTACCAATGGTATACTCATCAACCATATAACTCTAACAACGCTATACTCCTCAACCATATAACTCTAACAATGCTCTACTCCTGACACACATATCTTTAACAACCACATAACTCTAACAACGTTAAACTCCTCAAACACATAACTCTAAGAATGATATACTCCTGAACCACAAACTCTCACAAAGCTATACTCCTTAACCACATTAACAATGCTATACTCCCGAACCATGTGACTAACAATGCTTTATTCCTCAACAATATAACTCTATCATTGGTATACTGCTCAACCACATAACTCTAACAATGTTACATTCATCAAACATATAACCCTATTAATGCTATACTCCTGAACCACGCAAGTCTCACAATGCTATACTCCTTAACCACATAATTCTAACAATGTTATATTTCTGAACCATGTAAATCTAACAATGCTATACTCCTGAGCCATATAACTCTAACAATGCTATACTCCTGAAACAATACCTATTAAAGTGCTATACACCCCAAACACAACTTTAACAATGCTAAACTCCTCAACTACATAACTTGAACAATGCTGTACTCCTCAGCCACATAACTCTAAGAATGCTATACTCCTCAACCACATAACTCTAACAATGCTATACTACACAACAACATAACTCTAACAATGCTATACTCCTGAAACATATAACTCTAACTATGCTATACTCCTCAACAACATAACTCTAACAATGCTATTACACATAACTCTAGCAATGCTATACTCCTTAAGCGCATAACTCTAAAAATGCTATACTCCTGAACCACATAGCTCTAACAATGCTATACTCCTGAACCACATAACTCTCACAATGCTATACTCCTTAACCACATAACTCTATCAATGTTATACTCATGAACCACGTAACTCTAACAATGCTATACTCCTCAGCCACACAACTCGAACAATGTTATACTCCTGAAAGCATACCTCTAACAGTGCTATACTCCCCAAACACATAACTTTAACAAAGCTATATTCCTCAACTACATAATTTTAACAGTGCTATAATCCTTAACCACATAACTCTAACAATGCTATACTCCTCAACCACATAACTCTAACAATGCTATACTACTCAGCCACATAACTCTAACAATCCAATACTCCTGAAACACATAACTCTAAATATGGTATACTCCTTAACAACATAACTCTAACAGTGCTATAACACATAACTAACAATGCTATACTCCTTAAAAGCATAACTCTAAAAATGCTATACTCCTGAGCCACATAACTCTGACAATGCTATGCTCGTCAACCACAACTCTAACAATGTTTGAATCCTCAACCAAATAACTCTAACAATGTTATACTCCTCAACCACATAACTCTAACAGTGCTATACTCCTTCACCACATAAATCTACCTATGCTATACTCCTCAACCAAATAACTCTAACAATGCTATACCACTGAATCACATAACTCTGACAATGCTATACTCCTGAACCACATAACCCTAACAATGCTATGCGCCTGAACCACGTAACTCTAACATTGGTATAATCCTGAACATCACAACACAAACATTGCCATACACTTCAACCAAATAACTCTAACAATGCTAAACTCGTCAACCACATAAATCTAACAATGCTATACTCCTGAACCAAATAACTCTAAAAATGCTATACTCATGAACCACATGACTTTAATTATGCTATACTACTCAAACAATGCTATACTACTCAAACATATAATTCTATTAATGCTGTACTCCTCAACTGCGTAACTATATGAATGCTATACTCCTCAACCACATAACCCTAACAATGTTATACTCCTTAACCACATAAATCAAATAATGCTATACTTCTCAACCACATAATACTAACAATGCTATACTCTTCAAGCACATAATTCTAACAATGCTATACTCCTGAAACATATAACTCTAACAATGCTATAATCCTTAACCACATAACTCTAACAATGGTATACTCCTCAACCACATAACTCTAACAATGCTATACTCTTTATCCATATAACTCTAACAATGCTATACTCCTGAAACACATAACTCTAACAATGCTGTACTCCCAACCACATAACTCTAACAATGCCCTACTTCTTAACCATCATAATTCCAACAACGCTATACTCCTCAACCGTATAACTCTAACAATGCTATACTCCTCAACCGTATGACTCTAACAATGCTATACTGTTAAAACATATAACTCTAACAATGCAATACTCCTGAACCACATTACTCTAACAATGCTATACTTGCATAACTCTAAAAATGGTATACTCTTGCACCACATAACTCTAACAATGCTATACTCCTTAACCACATAATTCTAACAATGCTATACTCCTGAACCACATAACTCTAACAATGTTATACTCCCTGAAACACTGAACTCTAACAGTTTTATACTCCTCAACTACATAACTCTAACAATGCTATACTCCTCAACTACATAATTCTAACAATGCTATACTCCTCAACCACATAACTCTAATAATGCTATACTCCTGAACCACATAACTCTAACAATGGTGTACTCCTAAACCATATGACTCTAACAATGCTACACTCCTCAACCACATAACTCTAGCATTGCTATACTTCTCAACCACATAACTAACAATGCTATAATATTGAACCACATATTTCTAAGAATGCTATGTACTCCTCAACCAAGTAAGTCTAACAATGCAATACTCCTTAAACATATAACTCCAAAAATTCTATACTCCTCAACCACATAACTCTAATAATGCAAAATCCTCAACCACATAGATCTAACAACGCTATACTCCTTAGCCACATAACTCTAACAACGCCTATACTCCTGAATCACATGGGTCTAACAATGCTATAGTCCTGAAATACATAACTCTAGCTATGCTATAATACTCAACCACATAACTCTAATAACACTATACTCCTCAAACATATGGCTAACAATGCTATACTCTTGAAACACAAATCACTAACAACATTGTACTCCTGAACTATATGACTCTAACAATGCTATATTCCTACACCACATAACTCTCTAACATTGGTATACTCCTCAACCACATAACTTTAACAATGTTACACTTCTGAAACACATAACTCTACAAATGCTATACTCCTGAACCACATAAGTCTCACAATGCTATACTCCTTAACCACAGAACACTAACAATGTTATATTCCTGAACCACATAACTCTAACAATGCTATACTCCTTAGTCACATAACTCTAACAATGCTATACTCCTGAAACACGTAAATCTAACAATGCTATACTCCTCAAACACATAACTCTAGAAATTCTATACTCTTCAACTGTATAACTCCCACAACGTTTTACTCCTTAACCACATAACTCTACCAGTCCTATACTCTTTAACCACATAACTCTAACAATGCTCTACTCGTCAACCACATAACTCTAACAATGCTATACTCTTCAACCACATAACTCTAACAATGCTATACTCTTGAAACTCATAACTCTAATAATGCAATACTCCTGAACCACGTTACTCTAACATTGCTCTACTCCTCAACCACATATATCTAACAATGCTATACTCTTCAACCACAAAACTCTAACAAAGCTATACTCCTCAGCAACATAACTCTAACAATGTTATACTCCTGAAATATATAACCCTAACAATGCTATGCTCCAGAACCACATAACTTTCACAATGGTTTACTCCTTAACAACAAATCTCTAACAATGCTATACTCCTCAACCAAATGACTCTAACATTACTATATTTCTCAACCATATAACTATAACAATGCTATACTCCTCAAACACATAACTCTAACAAAGCCAAACTCCTAAATACATAAATCCGACAATGATATATTCCCCAATAACATAACTCTGACAATGCTATAATCGTCAACCGCATAACTCTAAACTATATAACTCTATCAATGCTATGCTGCTCATCCACATAACTCTAACAATGCTATACTCTTTAACCATATAACTTTAAAAATGCTATACTCCTCACCCACATAACTCTTACAATACTATACTCCTCAACCACATAACACTAACAATGCCATACTCCTTGGCCACATAACTCTAACAGTGCTATACACATCAGCCACATAATTCTAAAAATGCTTTACTCCTCCACCACATAGCTCTAACAATGCTATACTCCTGAAACACAACTCTAACTATGCTATACTCCTCAACTACATAACTTTAACAATGCTATAACATATAAATCAACAATGCTATTCTCCTTAATCGCATAACTCTAAAATTGCTATACTCCTCAACCACATAACTCTAACAATGCTATACTCCCCAACCACATAACTTTAACGATGTTATAATCCTCAACTTCATAACTCTAACAATGCTATACTCCTCAACAACATAACTCTAACAATGCTATACTCCTAAAACATATAACTCAAACTATGCTATACTCCTAACGACATAAACCTAACAAGGCTATAACACATAACTCTAAGAATACTATACTCCTTAACCGCATAACTCTAGAAATGCTATACTCCTGAACCACATAACTCTAATAATGGTATACTCCTCAACCAAATAACTCTAACAATGTTTTAATCCTTAACAACAAAACTCTAACAATGCTATACTTCTCTACCACATAACCCTAACAATGCTATACTCCTTAACCACATACCTCTGACAATGGTATACTTCTCAACAACATAACTGTAACAATGCCATACTCCTCAACAACCTAACTCTAACAATGCTATACTCCTCAACAACATAGCTCTAACATTGCTATACTCCTCAACCACATAACTCTAAACATTCTATACTCCTAAACCACATAACTCTAACAATGCTATACTCCTCAACTACATAACTCTAACAATGCTATATTCCTGAAATACATAACTCTAACAATACTATACTCCTTAACCACATTACGCCATAAATGCTATACTCCTCAACTACATAACTAACATTCATACACTCCTCAACTACATAACTAACATTCATACACTCCTCAACCACATAATTCTAACATTGCTATACTCCTTAAGCACATAACTCTAACAATGCTATACTCCTGAAACACCTGTCTAACAATAACTCTAACAATGTTATTCTCCTGAACCAAATAATTTTAACAATGCTAAACTTCTCATCCACATAACTCTAACAATGCTATATTCATCAACCACATAACTCTAATAATGCTATACTCCTGAACCACATAACTCTAACAATGCTATACTCCTGAACCACATAACTCTAACAATGCTATACTCCCGAACCACATAATTTTAACAATGCAATACTCCTCAAACACATAACTCTAACAATGCTATACTCCTCAATAACATACCTCTAACAATGCTATATCCTCATCCACATAACTCTAACAATGCTCTGCTCATCCTCTACAGAACTCTAATTGTGCTATACTCCTGAACCACATAACTCTAACAGTGCTATTCTACTCAGTCACATAACTCTAACAATACTATACTCCTCAACGACATAATTCTAACAATGCTATACTCCTTATCCACATATCTCTAACAACGCCTATACCCCTGAACCGTATGCCTCTAACAATGCTATATTCCTCTAACAATGTCTAACAATGCTATACTCCTGAAACACATATCTCTAACAATGCTATACTCCTAAACCATATGACTCTAACAACGCTATACTCCTCGACCACATAACTCTAGCATTGCTATACTTCTCAACCACATAACTAACAATGCTATAATATTCAACGACATAACTCTAACAATGCTATACTCCTCAACCACATAACTCTAACAGTGCTATTTTACTTAATCACATAACTCTAACAATACTATACTCCTCAACGACATAATTTTAACAATGCTATACTCCTTATCCACATATCTCTAACAACGCCTATACCCCTGAACCGTATGACCCCTAACAATGCTATATTCTTCAACTACATAACTACAACATTGCTATACTCCTCAACCACATAACTCTTACAATGTTACTCTCCTCAAACACATAAGTCTAACAATGATATACTCCAGAAACATATATGTCTCACAATGTTATACTCCCTAACCACATTACTCTAACAATGCTCTAATCCTGAACCACATAGCTCTCACAATGCTATACTTCTGAATCACATAACTCTAACAATGCTATAGTCCTGAAATACATAACTCTAAATATGGTATAATCCTCAACCACATAACTCTAACAACACTATACTCCTCAACCATATGACTCTAACAATGCCATATTCCTCTAACAATGTCTAACAATGCTATACTCCTGAAACACATATCTCTAACAATGCTGTACTCCTGAACCATATGACTCTAACATTGCGATATTCCTCAGCCAAATAAGTCTAACATTGGTATACTCCTCAACCACATAACTCTAATAATGCTGCACTCTTCAAACACTTAACTCTAAAAATGCTATACTTCTGAAACACATAATCCCACAATGCTATACTCCTTAACCACAAAACACTAACAATTTATACTCCTGAACCACATTACTCTAACAATGCTGTACTCCTGAAACACATAAATCTAACAATGCTATGCTCCTCAAACACATAAATCTAACAATGCTATACTCTTCAACTATAACTCTCACAATGCTTTACTCCTTAAACTCATAACTCTAACAATATTTTACTCATCAACCACATCACTCTAACAATGCTATACTCCTCAACCACATAACTCTAACAACACTGTACTCCTGAAACACATAACTCTAACAATGGTATACTCCTGAACCACATAACTCTAATAATGCTAATATTCTCAACCACATGAATCTGACAGTGCTATACTCCTCAACCATGTAACTCTCGCAATGCTATACTCTTCAACCATATAGCTCTAACAATGATATATTGCTTAACACAACGCCAATAATGTTATACTTCTCAACTACAAAACTCTAACAATGCTATACTCCTCAACAAAATAACTCTATCAATGCTATACTCCTTAACCAAATAACTCTAACAATGCTATAGTCCTGAACCATATGACTCTAAATAATCTATGCTCTCCAACCACATAACAATGCTATAATCTTCAACCATATAACTCTGACAATGCTATAGAATCCTTAACCACATAACTCTAAAAATGGTATACTCCTGAACCGCATAACACAAACATTGCTACACACCTGAACCACATAACTAATACTGCTATACTCCTCAACCATATTACTCTAACAATGCTCTACTCGTGAAACACAAAACTCTAACAATGCTATTTTCCTCATCCATATACCTCTAACATTGCAATACTCCTGAACCACGTAACTCTTCCATTGCTATACTCCTCAACCACATATATCTAACAATGCTATACTCCTCAACCACAAAACTCTAACAAGGCTATAATCCTCAACCACATAACTCTAACAGTGTTATACTCCTCAAACATATAGCTCTAACGATGATATGCTCCTGAACCACACAACTTTCACAATGGTTTACTCCTTAACCACAAATCTCTAACAATGCTATACTCCTCAACCACATGACTCTAACATTACTATATTTCTCAACCATATAACTCTAACACTGCTATACTGCTGAAACACATAACTGTAACTATGTTAATCTCCTAAACACATAAATCTGACAATGATATACTCCCCAACAACATAACTCTGACAATGCTATACTCCTCAACCACATAAATCTAACAATGCTATATCCTCATCCATTTAACTCTATCAAAGCAATACTGCTCAACCACATAACTCTACCAATGCTATACTCCTGCACCACATAACTCTAACAATACTATACTCCTCAGTCACATAACACTAACAATGGTATACTTCTTGGCCACCTAACTCTAACAATGTTCTACTCCTCAACCATATAACAGTAGCAATGCTATGCTCCTTAAACACATTACTCAAACAATGCTATACTCCTGAAACACATAACTCTAACTATGCTATACTCCTCAACCACATAACTCTAACAATGTTATAACATATAACTTTACACATATGCTTTACACCTTAAACGCTTAACTCTAAAACTGCTATACTCCTGAACCACATTAATTCTAACAATGCTGTACTCCTCAACCACATAACTCTAACAATGTTATAATCCTTTACCATATAACTCTCACAATGCTATACTCCTCAACCACATAACTCTAACAGTGCTATACTCCTTAACCACATAGCTCTAACAATGCCATACTCTTCAACCACATAACTCTAACAATGCTATGCTCCTCAACTACATAACTCTAACTGATATACTCCTGAACCACATAACTCTAACATTGCTATACTCCTCAACCACATAATTCTAAAAATTCTATACTCCTTAACTATATAACTCTAACAGTGTCATAATCCTCAACCGTATAACTCTAACAATGCTATACTCCTGAAAAACATAACTCAAGCAATACTATACTCATGAACCACATAAGTTTAACATTTCTATACTCCTCAGCTACATAACTCTACCATTACTATACTTCTCAACCATATAACTCTAACAATGCTATGCTCCTCAACCACATAACTCTAACAACTCTATACTCCTAAACACATGACTCAGACAATGCTAAACTCCCCAACCACACAACTCTAACAATGGGTATACTCCTCAACCACATAACTCTGACAATGCTATACTCCTCAACCATATAACTTTATCAGTGCTATACTTCTCAACCTAATATCTCTTGCAATGCTATACTCCTCAACCACATAACTCTAACAATGCTATACTCCTTAACCACATAACTATAACAATGTTATACTCCTCAACAACATAACTCTAACAATGCTATGCTCGTCAACCACATAACTCTAACAATGCTATAATCCTTAAAACATAACTCTAACAATGCTATTCTCCTCAGCCACATAACTCTAACAATGCTGCACTCCTGTACCACATAAATCTGACAATACTGTGCTCCTAAACCATATGACTCTAACAATGATATGCTCCTCAACCTCATAACTCTAACAGTGATATACTCCTCAACCAAATAACTCTAATAATGCTATACTCATCATTCATATAACTCTAATAATGCTTTACTCCTCACCACATTACTCTAATAATGCCATACTCCTGAACCACATAACTCTAACATTTCTATACTCCTGAACCATATAATTCTAACAATGCTATACTCCTTAACCTTATAACACTATCATTGCTATACTTCTCAACTACATAGCTCTAACAACGCTATAATCCTTAACCACATAAATCTATCAATGCAATACTCCTCAACCACATAACTCTGGCATGCTATACCCCTAAACCACATTACTTTAACAATGCTAAACTCCTTAACCACAGAACGCCAAAAGTGCTATACTTTTCAGCCACGTAACTCTAACAATAGTATACTCCTCAACCACATAACTCTATCAAAGCTATATTTCTTAACCACATAAAACTAACAATGCTATACTCCTAAACCATATGACTCTTAATAATCTATACTCCTCAACCACATAACTTTAACATTGGTATACTCCTCAACCAAATAACTCTAACAATGCTATACCCCTCAACCACATAACTAACAATTCTATACTCATGAAAGGCATAAAACTAACATTGCTATACTCCTGAATCACATTACTAACATTGCTATACTCCTCAGGCATATAACTCTCACAATGCTATACTCCTGAAACACATAACTCTAACAATGCTATACTCCTGAACCATATAACTCTAACATTGCTATACTCCTGAACTACATAACTCTAACATTGCTATACTCCTCAACCGCATATTTGTAAAGATGCTGTACTCATCAACATCACAAATCTAACAAAGCGATACTCCTCAACCACATAACTCTAACAAAGTTATACTCCTCAAATATATAGCTCTAACATTGCTATGCTCCTGAACCACATAACTCTCACAATGCTTTTCTCCTTAACCATAAAACTCTAACGATGTTATACTCCTCAACCACATAACTGTAACAATGCTATACTCCTGAAACATATAAGTCTAACAATGGCATACTCCTGAACCACATAAATCTAACAATGCTATACTCGTGAACCACATAAATTTAACTCGTCAAACACATAACTCTAACAGTGCTATACTCCTCAACACCACAACTCTAAAAATGCTATATTCCTCAAGCACATAATTCTAACAATGCTAAACTCCTGAAGCACATAACTCTAACAATGCTATACTCCTCAACTACATAACTCTAATAATGCAATACTCCTTAACCACATAACTCTAACAACGCCTATACTCATCAACCACGAAACTAACAATGCTATACTTTTCAACCACATACCTCCAACAATGCTAACATAACTGTAACAATGCTATACTCCTTAACCACATAACTCTAACAACGATATACTCCTGAAACACGTAAGTCTAACAATACTATAATCCTGAACCACATAAATCTAACAATGCTATACTCGTGAACCACATAACTTTAACAATGCTATATTCCTCAAACACGTAACTCTAACAATGCTATATTCCTAAATTACATAAGTCTAACAATGCTATACTCCTCAAACACATAACTTTTACAATGCTATATTCCTCAACCACATCACGTTAATAATGCTATACACCTGATCCATATAACTCTAGCAATACTATACTCCTAAACCATACGACTCTAACAATGCTATACTCCTCAACCATATAACTCTGGTCTTGCTATACTTCTCAACCATATAACTAACAATGCTGTAATATTCAACCACATAACTCTAAGAATGCTATACTCCTCAACCATATGTCTAGCAATTCTATACTCCTCAGCCACGTAACTTTAATAATGCTATACTCCTTAACCACATAAGTCTAAAAATTCAATACTCCTCAACCACATAACTCTAAGTGATATACTCCTCCACCACATAACTCTAACAATGCTGTACTCCTTAATCGCATAACTCTAACAACGCCCATACTTCTCAACCACATAACTCTAACAATCCTGTACTTTTCAACCACATAACTCCAACAATGCTATACTCCTGAAACACATAATTCTATCAGTGCTATACTCCTGAACCACATATCTCTAACAATGCTCTAATTCTCAACCACATAAATCTAACAATGCTGTACTCCTCATCCACATAACTCTAGCAATGCTATACTCCTCAACCACATAGGTCTAACAATGCTATACTCCTTAACCACATAACGGCAATAATGTTATACTCCTCAACCACAAAACTCTAACAATGCTATATTCCTCAACCACATAACTCTATCAGTGCTATACTCCTTAACCACATATCTCTAACAATGCTATAATCCTGAACCATACGACTCTAAATAATCTATACTCATTAACCACATAACAATGCTGTAATCTTCAACCACCTAACTCTAACAATGCTATACTCCTCAACCACATAATTCTAAAAATGATTTACTCCTGAACCGCATAACACTAACCTTGCTACACTACTTAACCACATAACTAATGATGCTATACTCCTCAACCAGATTACTTTAACAATACTATACTCCTGAAACACATAACACTAAGAATGGTATTTACCTGAACCACATAACTCTAACATTGCAATACTCCTGAACCACGTAACTCTAACATTGCTATACTCCTCAAGCACATATATCTAACAATGCTATACTCCTCAACCACAAAACTCTAACAAAGCTATACTCCTCAACCATATAACTCTAAGAATGTTATACTCCTCACACATTCAGCTCTAACAATGATATGCTCCTGAACCACATAACTTTCACAATGGTTTACTCCTTAACCACAAATCTCTAACAATGCTATACTCCTCAACCAAATGACTCTAACATTACTATAATCCTCAACCATATAACTCTAACAATGCTATACTCCTCAAACACATAACTGTAACAATGCTAAACTCCTCAACACATAAATATAACAATGATATACTCCCCAACAACATAACTCTGACAATGCTATACTCCTCAGCCACATAAATCTAACAATGCTATACTCCTCAATCATTTAACTCTATCAAAGCTATACTGCTCAACCACATAACTCTAAGAATGCTACACTCCTACACCACATAATTCTAAGAATACTATACTCCTCAATCACACAACACTAACAATTCTATACTTCTTGGCCACCTAACTCTAACAATGCTATACTCCTCAACCGCATAACACTAAGAATGCTATACTCCTCAACCACATAACTCTAACAATGCTATACTCCTCAACCACATAACTTTAATAATGCTTTACACATGAACCACATAACTCTAGCAATGGTATACTCCTAAACAATATGACTCTAACAATGCTATACTTCTCAACCACATAACTCTGGCATTGCTGTACTTCTCAACCATATAACTAACAATGCTATAATATTCAACCACATATCTCTAAGAATGCTATACTCCTCAGCCATATAACTCTACAACCATACAACTCTAAAATATATAACTACAATATATAACTCCTCAATCACGTAACTCTAACAATGCTATACTCCTGAAACACATAACTCCAAAAATTCTATACTCCTCAACCACATAACTCTAACAATGCTATACTCCTTAACCATATAACTCTAAGAACGCCTATACTCCTGAATCGTATGACTAACAATGCTATATTCTTCAACCACAAAATTACGACATTGCTGTACTCCTCAACCACATAACTCTTACAATGTTACACTCCTCAAACACATAACTCTAACAATGCTATAATCCTGAACCACATAACCCTCACATTACTATACGGCTGAATCACATAACTCTAACAATGCTATACTCCTGAAACACATAACTCTAACAATGCTATACTCCTCAACCACATAACCCTAACAATGCTATATTACTGAAACACATAATTCTACCAATGCTATACTCCTTAACCAGATATTTCTAACAATACTCTACTCCTCAACCACATAACTCTAACAATGCTATACTCCTCAACCACATAACTTCAACAATGCTATACTCCTGAAACGCATAATTCTAACAATGCTATACTCCTGAACCGAATAACTGTAACAATGCTATAATTCTCAACCACACAAATCTAACAATGCTATACTCCTCAACCACATAACTCTAGGAATACTATACTCATAAACCACATAACTTTAACAATGCTATACTCCTTAACCACATAACGCCAAAAATGCCATACTCTTCAGCCACAAAACTCTAACAATGCTTTACTCCTCAACCACATAACTCTATCAATACTAGACTCCTTAACCACATAACTCTGACTATGCTATACTCCTGAAACATATGACACTAAATAATCTATACTCCTCAACCACATAACAATGCTGTAATCATCAACCACATAACTCTAACAATGCTATACTCCTCAACCACATAACTCTAACAATCCTATACTCCTGAAACACATATCTCTAACAATGCTATGCTCCTGAACCATATGACTATAACAATGCTATATTTCTCAACTACATAACTCTAACATAGGTATATTCCTCAACCACATAACTCGAACAATGTTACACTCCTCAAACACATAACTCTAAAAATGCTATACTCCTGAACCACATAACTCTCACAATGCTAAACTCGTTAACCAAATAACTCTAACAATGTTATACTCCTGAACCATATAATTCTAATAATGCTATACTTCTTAACCACATAACTGTAACAATGTTATACTCCTGAAACACATAACTCTAGCAATGCTATACTTTCCAGCTACATAGCTCTAACAAAGCTTTACTCTTTAGCCACATATCTCTAACAATGCTATACTTCTTAACCACACAACTCTAACAATGGTATACTCCTCAACCAAATAACTCTAACAATGCTATACTCCTCAAGCACATAACTTTAACAATGCTATACTTCTGAAACCGATAACTCTGTCAATGCTATAATTCTCAACTACATAATTCTAACAGTGCTATACTCCTTAACCCCATAACTCTAACAATACTATACTCCTCAACCACATAATTCTAACAACGCTATTCTCCTAATCCACATAAATCTAACAATGCTATGCTCCTGAAACACATAAATCTAACAATGCTATACTCCTCAAACACATCACTCTAACAATGCTATATTCGTCAGCTAAATAACTCTCAAAATGCTTTACTCCTTAACCACATATCTCTAACAATGCTATACTCCTTAACCACATAATTCTAACAATGCAATACTCCTCAACCACATGACACTAACAATATCATACTCCTCAACCACATAACTCTAACAATGCTATACTCCTGAAACACATATCTCTATCAATGCTATACTCCTCAATCATATAATTCTAACAATGCTATACTCCTTAACCCAATAACTCTAACAATACTATACTCCTCAACCACATAACTCTAACAATGCTATACTCCTGGAACACATAACTCTTAGAATGCTATACTCCTTAACCACATAATTCTACCAATGCCACTATACTCCTTAACCCATAATTTTAACAATACTATAATCCTCAACCAAATAACTCTAACAATGCTATACTCCTCAACCACATAACTCCAATAATACTATACTCATGAAACATAATCTTAACAATTCTATACTCCTGAACCACATAACTCTAACAATGCTATAAGTTTCAACCACATAACTCTAACAATGTTATATTCCTCAACCACATAAGTCTAACAATGCCATACTCCTCAACCACATAACCCTAACAATGCTATACTCCTTAACCACATAATTCTAACAGTGCTATACTTCTGCAACACATAAACCTAACAAAGCTATACTCCTCAAACACATAACTCTATCAATGCTATACGCTTCAGCTATAATCTTCACCCACAAAACTCTAAGTATGCTGTACTCCTCAACCACATAACTCTATCAATAATATAATCCTTAACCACATAACTCTAACAATTCTATACTCCTGAATCATATGACTCTAAATAATCTATACTTCTAAATCACATAACAATGCTATAATCTTCAACCACTTAACTCTTACAATTCTATACTCCTCACCCACATAACTCGAACAATGCTATACTCCTGAAACACATATCTCTAACAATGCTATACTCCTGAACCATATGACTCTAACAATGCTATATTCCTCAACCACATAGCTCTAAAATTTGCATACTCCCAACCACATAACTCTAACAATGTTACTCTTCTAAAACACATAACTCTAAAAATGCTATACTCCTGAACGACATAACTCTCACAATGCTAAACTCGTTAACCACATGAGTCTAACAATGTTATACTCCTGAACCACATAACTCTAACAATGGTATACTCCTTAACCACATAACTCTAACAATGCTTTACTCCTTCAACAAATAAATCTAACAAAGATATACTCCTCAAACACATAACTCTAACAATGCTATACGCTTCAGTTACATAATTCTCACAATGCTTTACTCTTTAACCATATATCTCTAACGATGCTATACTCCTTAACCACATAACTCTAACAATGGTATACTCCTCAACCACGTAACTCTAACAATGCTATACTCCTCAACCACATAACTCTAACAATGCTATACTTCCGAAACCCATAACCCTATCAATGCTATATTCCTCAACCACATAATTCTTACAATGCTATACTCCTTAACCACATAACTCTAACAATACTATACGCCTCAACCACATAACTCTAACAATGCTATACTTCTTAACCACATTATTCTAACAATGCTATACTCCTGAAACACATAAATGTAACTATGCTATACTCCTTAAACACATAACTTTAACAATGCTATACTCTTCAGCTACATAACTCTCACAATGCTGTACTCCTTAACGACATATCTCTAACAACGATATACTCCTTAACCGCATAACTCTAACAATGCTATACTCCTCAAGCACATAACTCTAACAATGCTATAGTCCTGAAACACATACCTCTATCAATGCTATACTCCTCAAACACATAATTCTAACAATGCATTACTCCTGAACTTCATAACTCTAACAATACTATTCTCCTCAACCACATATCTCTAACAATGCTATACTCCTCAACCACATAACTCCAACAACGCTATACTCCTGAAACACATAATTCTAACAATGCTATACTTCTGAGCCACATAACTAACAATGCAATAATTTTCAACCACATAAATCTATCAATGTTATACTCCTCAACCACATAACTCTAGCAATGCTATACTCCTCAACCACATAACTCTAACAATGCTATACTCCTTAATCACATAACTCTAACATTGCTATACTCCTGAACCATACTATTCTAACAATGCTATACTCCTTAACCATATAACTCTATCATTGCTATAATTCTTAAACACATAACTCTAACAATGCTGTAATCCTTAACCACATAAATCTATCAATGCCATACTCCTCAACCACATACCTCTAGCATGCTATACTCCTCAACCACATAACTTTAACAATGCTATGCACCTTAACCACATAACGCCAAAAATGCTATACTCTTCAACCACGTATCTCTAACAATAATACTCTCCTCAACAATGCTATACTCCTGAACCATATGACTCTAGATAATCTATACTCCTCAAGCACGTAACTCTAACATTCTATACTCCTCAACCACATAACTTTAACAATGCTATACTCCTCAACCATATAGCTCTACAGTGCTATATGCATGAACCGTATAAAACTAACATTGCTATACTCCTGAATCACATAACTAACATTGCTATACTCCTGAACCACATAACTCTAACAGTGCTATACTCATGAAACGCATAACTAAACAATGCTATACTTCTGAACCACATAATTCTAATGTTGCTATACTCCTGAACTACATAAGTCTAACAATGCTATACTCCTCAACCACATATTTGTAAATATGCTATACTCCTCAACCACATAACTCTAACAAAGTTATACACCTCAAACATATAGCTCTAACATTTCTATGCTCCTGAACCACATAGCTCTCACAATGCTTTTCTCCTTAACCACAAAACTCTAACAATGCTATACTTATCAACCATATAGCAGTAACAATGCTATACTCCTTAACCACATAACTCTAACAATGCTATACTCCTGAAACATATAATTCTAACAATGCTATACTCGTGAACCACATAACCCTAACAATGCTCTACTCCTGAACCACATAACTTTAACAATACTATACACCTCAAACACATAACTCTAACAATGCTATACTCATCAACTACATAACTCTAAGAATTCTATAGTCCCCAAGCACATAACGCTAACACATAACCACGTAACTCTAACAATGCTATACTCCTGAAACACATAACTCAAAAATTCTATACTCCTCAACCACATAACTTTAACAATGCTATACTCCTCAACCACATAACTCTAACAATGCTATACTCCTTAACCACATAACTCTAACGCCTATACTCCTGAACCGTATGAATCTAACAATGCTATATTCTTCAAGCACATAATTACAACATTGCTGTACTCCTCAACCACATAACTCTTACAATGTTACACCCCTCAAACACATAACTCTAACATCAATATACTCCTGAACCACATAACTCTCATAATGCTATACTCCTGAATCACCTAACTCTAACCGTATGAATCTAACAATGCTATACTCCTGAACGACATAACTCTAACAATGCTATACTCCTCAACCACATAACTCTAAATATGCTATACTCCTAAACCATGTATCTCTAACAATGCTATACTACTGAAACACATAACTCTAACAATGCTATACTCCTTAACCACATTATTCTAACAATACTACTATATTCCTTAACCCCATAACTCTAAGAATACTATATTCCTCAACCACATAACTCTAACAATAGTATACTCCTCAACCACATAACTCCAACAATGCTATACTGCTGAAACACATAATTCTAACAATGCTGTACTCCAGAACCATATAATTGTAACAATGCTATAATTCTCAACCACATAAATCTAACAATGCTATACTCCTCAACCAATATAACTCTAGGAAAACAATACTCCTCAGCTACATAACTCTAACAATGCTATACTCATTAACCACATAACGCCAAAAATGCTATACTCTTCAACCACAAAACTCTAACAATGTTATACTCTTCATCCACATAACTCTAACAATGCTATACTCCTGAAACACATATCTCTAACAATGCTATACTTCTGAACCATGTGCCTCTACAAATGCTATATTCCTCAACCATATAACTCTAACATTAGTATATTCCTCAACCACATAACTTTAATCATGTTACACTCCTTAAATATATAACTCTAAAGATGCTATACTCCTGCACCACATAACTCTCACAATGCAAAACTCGTTAACTATATAACTAACAATGTTATACTCCTGAACCACATAACTCTAACAATGCTATACTCCTTAACCACATAACTCTAACAATGGTATACTTCTGAAACATATAAATCTAACAATGCTATACTCCTCAAACCCATAACTCTAACAGTGCTATACTCTTCAGCTACATAACTCTCACAATGCTTTACTCTTTAACCACATATCTCTAACAATGCTATACTCCTTAACCACATAACTCTAACAATGCTATACTTAACCAAATAACTCTAACAATTCTATACTCCTGAACCACATGACTCTGATAATGCTATACTCCTGAAAAACATAACTCTGTCAATCCTATACTCCTTAACCACATAATTCTAACAATGCTATACTTCTTAACCACATAACTCTAACAATGCTATACTCCTGAACACATAAATCTAACAATGCTATACTCCTCAAACACATAACTCTAACAATGCTATACTCTTCAGCTATATAACTCTCACAATGCTTTACTCCTTAAACATATATCTCTAACAATGCTACACTCCTTAACCACATAACTGTAACAATGCTGTACTCCTGAACCACATAACTCTAACAATGATATACTCCTCAACCACATAACTCTAACAATGCTATACTACTGAAACACATAACTCTATCAATGCTATACTCCTCAACCACATAATTCAACCAATGCTATACTCCTTGACCCCATAACTCTAACAATACTATACTCCTCAACCCCATAACTCTAACAATGCTATACTCCTCAACCACATAACTCCAACAGTGTTATACTCCTGAAACATAATTCTAACAATGATATACTCCTGAACCACATAACTTTAACAATGTTATAATTCTCAACCACATAAATCTAACAATGCTATACTCCTCAATCACATGACTCTAGCAATGCTATACTCCTCAACCACATAACTCTAACAATGCTGTACTCCTCAACCACATAACTCTAACAATGCTGTACTCCTTAAACACATTATGCCAAAAATGCTATGCTAATATACCACAAAACTCTAACAATGTTATACTCCTCAACCACATAACTCTATCAATATTATACTCCTTAACCACATAACTCTAACAATGCTATACTCCTGAACCATATGACTGAAAATAATCTATACTCCTCAACCACATAGCAATGCTATAATCCTCAAACACATAACTCTAACAATGCTATACTCTTCATCCACATAACTCTAACAATGCTATACTCCTGAACCGCATAAAACTAACATTGCTACACTCCTGAACCACATAAGAAATATTGCTATACTCCTCAACCATATAACTCTAACAATACTATAATCCTGAAACACATAACTCTAAAAATGCTATGCTCCTGAACCGCATAACTCATTGCAATAATCCTGAGCCACGTAACTCTAACATTGGTGTACTCCTCAACCACATATATCTAACAATGCTATACTCCTCAACCACAAAATTCTAACAAAGCTATACTCCTCAACCACGTAACTCTAACAATGTTATTTTCCTCAAACATATAGCTCTAACAATGCTAAGCTCCTGAACCACATAATTTTCACAACGGTTTACTCTTTAACCACAAATGTCTAACAATGCTATATTCCTCAACCACATGACTCGAACATTACTATATTTCTCAACCACATAACTAACAATGCTATACTCCACAAACACATATCTCTAACAATGCTAAACTCCTAAACACATGAATCTGACAATGATATACTCTCAAACAACATAACTCCGACAATGCTATACTCCTCAACCACATAACTCTAACAATGCTATACTCCTCAAACACATATCTCTAACAATGCTAAACTCCTAAACACATGAATCTGACAATGATATACGCTCAAACAACATAACTCCGACAATGCTATACTCCTCAACCACATAACTCTAACAATGCTATACTCCTCAACCATATAACTCTATCACTGCTATTCTGCTTAACCACATAACTCTAGCAATGCTATACTCTTTAACCACATAACTATAACAATGCTATACTCCACAACCACATAACTCTAACAATACTATACTCTTTCAACCACATAACACTAACAATGCTATACTCCTTGGCCACATAACTCTAACAGTGCTATTATCCTCAACCACATAACTCCAAGAATGCTATACTCCTGTACCACATAACTCTAACATTGCTATACTCCTAAACCGTATGACTCTAACAATGCTATACTCCTCAACCACATAACTCTAACATTGCTGTACTCATCAACCACATAACTCTTATAATGCTATACTCCTCAACCACATAACTATAACAATGCCATACTCCCCAACCACATAACTCTAACAATACTATACTCCTGAACCACATAACTCTAACAACGCCATACTTCTGAACCATATAACTCTAATAATGCTATACTCCTTAACCACATAACTCTAAAATGGCTATACTCCATAACCACATAACTCTGACATTGCTATACTCCTGAACCACATAACTCTAACAATACTATACTCCTGAGCCACATAACGCTAAATTGCTATACTCTTAGATCACATAACACTGACAATGCTATATTCCTCAACCACATAACTTTGACAATGCTTTACTCCTTAACCATATAACTCTAACAATGCTATACACCTTAGGAACACAACTCTAAGAATGCTATACTCCTGAACCACATAATACTTACAATGCTATACTCCTCAACCACATAACTCGAACAATGTTATAATCCTCAGTCACATAACTAACAATGATATACTTCTCAACCACATAACTCTAACAGTGTTATACTCCTTGACCACATAACTCTAACAATGCCATACTCCTCAGCCACATAACTCTAACAATGCTATACGCCTCAATCACACCACTCTAACAATGCTATACTCCTGAACCACGTAACACTAAAACTGCTATACTTTTGAACCGCATAATTCTAAAATTGCTATACTCCTCAACCACATAACTGTAACAATGCACTATTCCTCAACCACATATCTCTAATAATGCTATACAACTCAACCACAAAATTCTATCAATGTTATACTTCTCAAACGCATAACTCTGACAATGCTATATTCCTGAACCACATAACTCTCACAATGCTATACTCCTTAACCACATAGCTCTAACATTGCTATACTCCTCAACCACATAACTCTAACAATGCTATATTCCTGAACCATATAACTCTACTAGTTCCCTACTCCTGAACTACATAGCTCTAACAATGCTCAATTCCTCAACCACATAACTCTAACAAGGCATTTCTACTGAACTACATATCTCTAACAATGCTCTTCTCCTTAAGCACATAACTCTAACAATGCTATACTCCTTAGTCATATAACTCTATCAGTGCTGCACTTCTCAACCACACAACTCTAACAATGCTATACTCCTCAACCACATAACTGTAAGAATGCTATACTCCTGACACTCATAACTCTAACAATGCTAAACTCCTTAACCACATAACTCTAACATTGCTATACTCCTCAACCACATAACTATAAGAATAATATACTCCTCAACCACATAACTCTAACAATGCTATACTCCTCAACCACATAACTCAAACAATGCTATACTTCTCAACCTCATAACTCTAGCAATGCTATACTCCTCAAGCAGATAACTCTAACAATGCTCTACTCCTTAACCACATGTTTATAAGAATGCTATACTCTTCAACCACATAACTCTAACCATGCTACACTCCTTAACCACATAACTCTCACAATGCTATACTCCCTAACCACATAACTCTAACGACGCTATACTCCTTAATCACATAACTTTAACATTGCTATACTCCTCAACCACATAACTCTAATAATTCTATATTTGTCAACCACATAACTACAACAATGCTATACTCCTCAACCAAATAACTCTAACATTGCTATATTCCTCAACCAACAACTAACAAGTTTTATACTACTCAACCACATAACTCTAACAATGCTATACTCCCCAGTCACATAACTCTAGCAATGCTGTTCTCCTTACCCACATAACTCTTATAATGCTATACTCCCCAACCACATAACTCTAACAATGCTATACTCCTCAACCACATAACTCTAACAATTCTGTACTCCATCCACATAACTCTAAAAATGTAATGCTCCTCAACCACCTAACTCCAATAATGCTATGCTCCTTAACCACTTAATCTACCAATGCTATACTCCTGAACCACATAAATCTAATTTTGCCTTAAGCGTCAACCACGTAACTCTAACATTCTCATAATTCTCAACCACATAACTCTGACAATGCTATACCCCTGAACCACGTACCTCTAACAATGCTATACACCTGTAAGCACGTAACTCGAGCATTGCTATACTTCTCAACCACATAACTCTAATAATACTCTAATCCTCAACCACATACATCTAACAATGCCATACTCCTCAACCACATAACTCTAGCAATGCAATATTCCTCAACCGCATAACTCTAACAATGCTATACTCCTTAATCACTGAACTATATAAATGCTATACTTCTCAACCACATAACTCAAACATTGCTATACTCCTCTACCACATATATCTAACACTGCTATACTCCTAAACCATATGACTCTAACAATGCTATACTCTTCAACCACATAACTCTATCATTCATATGCTCCTCAACCACATAACTCTAATAATGCTATACTCGTCAGCCACTTAACTGTAACAATGCTATACTCCTCAAACAAATAATTCTAACATTGCTATACTCCTCAACCACGTAACTCTAACAATGCTATACTCCTTAACCACATAACTCTAACAATGCTGTACTACCCAACCACATAACTTTAACAATGCTATACTCTTTAACCACATAACTCTCAGAATGCTGCAATCCTCATTTACATAACTCTAAAAATGTTTTACTCCTCAACCACGTAACTTAAACCATGCTATGCTCCTCAACCACTTAACTCTAACAATGCTATACTCCTTAATCACATAAGTCTAACAATACTATACTCCTCAGCCACATAACTCTAACATTGCTATACTTCTTAATCACATATCTCTAACAATGCTATACTCCTCAACCACATAACTCTAACAATGCTCTACTCCCAACCACATAACTAACAATGCTCTACTTCTCAACCTTAAGTAACAATGCTATACCCCTCAACCTTAATTAACAATGCTATACTCGTAAACCACATAAGTCTAACAATGATATATTTGTAAACCAGATAATTGTAACAATGCTATACTCCTCAACCATGTAACTCTAACAATGCTATACTCCTCAACCACATAACTCTAACGAGGCTTACTCCTCAACCACGTAACTCTATCAATGCTATACTCTTGAACCATATCACTCTAACAATGCTATACTCCTCAACCAAAGAACTCTAACCTTGCTATACTCCTCAACCACATAACTCTAGAATTGCTATACTTCTCAACCACATAACTAATATTGCTATACTCTTCAACTACATAACTCTAAGAATGCTATACTCCTCAACCACATAACTATCAATGGTGTATTGCTGAACCACAGAACTCTAACAATGCTATACTCTCAACCATATAATTCTAAAATTGCTATACTCCTCAACCGCATAACTCTAATGATTCTATAATCCTCAACCACATAATTAACAATGATATACTTCTCAGCTACTACTAACAATGCTATACTCCTCAACCACATAACTCTAACAATGCCATACTCCTCAACCACATAACTAACTATGCTATACTCCTCAACCACAACTCACAATGCTTTACTTCTCAACCACATAACTCTAACAATGCTATACTCCTCATTCACATAACTAATAATGTTATACTCATTATTATCTTTATCTTTGACCTGGTTTATGGAGGCCACATCCTACCCATTCATTTCCCACATAATGATATTGTCTGAGGCGAGGTTTGTTGGGCCTGTCTTGGGTTAGAAGTGGGGAGAGGGAAGATAAGGTCAGGGTTGGTCGTGGGTTAAGAGCGAGGAGAGGGAAGATAAGGTCAGGGTTGGTCGTGGGTTAAGAATGAGGAGAGGGAAGATAAGGTCAGGGTTGGTCGTGGGTTAAGAGCGAGGAGAGGGAAAGGTAAGGTCAGGGTTGGTCGTGGGTTAAGAATGAGGAGAGGGAAGATAAGGTCAGGGTTGGTCGTGGGTTAAGAGCGAGGAGAGGGAAAGGTAAGGTCAGGGTTGGTCGTGGGTTAAGAGCGAGGAGAGGGAAAGGTAAGGTCAGGGTTGGTCGTGGGTTAAGAGCGAGGAGAGGGAAAGGTAAGGTCAGGGTTGGTCGTGGGTTAAGAGCGAGGAGAGGGAAAGGTAAGGTCAGGGTTGGTCGTGGGTTAAGAACGAGGAGAGGAAAGGTAAGGTCAGGGTTGGTCGTGGGTTAAGATCGAGGAGAGGGAAAGGTAAGGTCAGGGTTGGAGTTGGAGTGTGAGCCTCGTGTAAGGGTCACTGGGGAGGTGGTGGTCTGTGGGACTTAAAGAACTTCTGAGGATCCCAGTGAGGTTGGGATATGAGGGTTACGTGGGGGGGGGGGGGGGGGGGGTTAAACCATGAGGGAGGTAGGGTAATGGAAAGGAGGGAAGGTGCTGGCAGTGGTGGTAGTGGTGATGATGGTGAAGGTGATGGTGATGGTGTTGATGGTGATGGTGGTGATGATGGTGAAGGTGGTGGCGATGGTGATGGTGGTGATGGTGGTGGTGGTGGTGGTGGTGATGGTGGTGGTGGTGTTGATGGTGGTGGTGGTGGTGGTGGTGGTGGTGGTGATGGTGGTGGTGGTGGTGGTGGTGGTGGTGATGATGGTGATGGTGATGGTGGTGGTGGTGGTGATGGTGGTGGTGTGGTGGATGGTGGTGGTTGGGGTATGATGGTGATGGGTGATGGTGATGGTGGTGGTGTGGTGGATGTGTGGTGGTGGTGGTGGTGGTGGTGAATGGGGTGATGATGGTGATGGTGGTGGTGTGGTGATGGTGGTGGTGGTGATGGTGGGGTATGGTGGTGAGGGAAGCCACAAGGTCGGAGGAAGTGTCTGCCAGGTGTCCTTGTGTTGTACTTACGTGTGGTGGTCGTGAACTTGTGTACGTGTGTGTGTGTACGTGTGTGTGTGTGTGTGTGTGTGTGTGTGTGTGTGTGTGTGTACGTGTGTGTGTGTGTGTGTGTGTGTGTGTGTGTGTGTGTGTGTGTGTGTGTGTACGTGTGTGTGTGTGTGTGTACGTGTGTGTGTGTGTGTGTGTGTGTGTGTGTGTGTGTGTGTGTGTGTGTGTACGTGTGTGTGTGTGTGTGTGTGTGTGTGTGTGTGTGTGTGTGTGTGTGTGTGTGTACGTGTGTGTGTGTGTACGTGTGTGTGTGTGTACGTGTGTGTGTGTGTGTGTGTGTGTGTGTGTGTGTACGTGTGTGTGTGTGTACGTGTGTGTGTGTGTGTGTGTGTGTGTGTGTGTGTACGTGTGTGTGTGTGTGTGTGTGTGTGCGTGCGTGTGTGTGTGTGTGTGTGTTCTGGTCAGGCTGCACACAAGAGCTCTTTCCTCCACGTGCACGTCGCAGTGTGTGTGACCCACCACAACACACCGCCTGTGTGTTGGTGTTCTGCCTTGCAGTTCCTGGCGTTGTCATTATACTCGCATCACCTGAAGCAGCGGTCCACTATGAAGCAGTGGTCCACTATGAAGCAGTGGTCCACTATGAAGCAGTGGTCCACTATGAAGCAGTGGTCCATTATGAAGCATTGGTCCACTATGAAGCAGTGGTCCATTATGAAGCAGTGGTCCACTATGAAGCAGTGGTCCATTATGAAGCAGTGGTCCACTATGAAGCAGTGGTCCACTATGAAGCAGTGGTCCATTATGAAGCAGTGGTCCACTATGAAGCAGTGGTCCACTATGAAGCAGTGGTCCACTATGAAGCAGTGGTCCATTATGAAGCATTGGTCCACTATGAAGCAGTGGTCCATTATGAAGCAGTGGTCCACTATGAAGCAGTGGTCCATTATGAAGCAGTGGTCCACTATGAAGCAGTGGTCCACTATGAAGCAGTGGTCCACTATGAAGCAGTGGTCCACTATGAAGCAGTGGTCCACTATGAAGCAGTGGTCCACTATGAAGCAGTGGTCCATTATGAAGCAGTGGTCCACTATACATTGTCTACTGAGATGACTGAGAAGATAATCTTGAGAGAAGAATATATTGGTTAATATCTTGGGAAATAACACTGTCATTACTATGTGGGATCAGACAGGCTCATCATCAACATCACAGACGACATCTCCTTCCATCTCCTGATCTTCAGTGTCTGTGGTGACCAGAACACGACATGTCTTCCATCTCCTGATCTTCAGTGTCTGTGGTGACCAGAACACGACATGTCTTCCATCTCCTGATCTTCAGTGTCTGTGGTGACCAGAACAGGACATGTCTTCCATCTCCTGATCTTCAGTGTCTGTGGTGACCAGAACACGACATGTCTTCCATCTCCTGATCTTCAGTGTCTGTGGTGACCAGAACACGACATGTGGCGTGCCTTGCAGAAAGAACTTGGTATTCCCAGCAGTGAAGACAGAATACTTGACATTAATCTTATGATTGAGGCGGTCTTAGATGACTTGAAACCCGTCCTTGCTAAGAGTTTCTTCAAGTCTTGTTTGGGTAATCAATGAAATGTGGCTTGGTGTTGAGTTCTTAATGACTCGGGTGGGAGGTGTGTGGCCTCGTATACCACGGTAATGACTCGGGTGGGAGGTGTGTGGCCTCGTATACCACGGTAATGACTCGGGTGGGAGGTGTGTGGTGGCCACGTATACCACGGTAATGACTCGGGTGGGAGGTGTGTGGTGGCCACGTATACCACGGTAATGACTCGGGTGGGAGGTGTGTGGTGGCCTCGTATACCACGGTAATGACTCGGGTGGGAGGTGTGTGGTGGCCTCGTATACCACGGTAATGACTCGGGTGGGAGGTGTGTGGTGGCCTCGTATACCACGGTAATGACTCGGGTGGGAGGTGTGTGGTGGCCTCGTATACCACGGTAATGACTCGGGTGGGAGGTGTGTGGTGGCCACGTATACCACGGTAATGACTCGGGTGGGAGGTGTGTGGTGGCCACGTATACCACGGTAATGACTCGGGTGGGAGGTGTGTGGTGGCCACGTATATCACGGTAATGACTCGGGTGGGAGGTGTGTGGCCTCGTATACCACGGTAATGACTCGGGTGGGAGGTGTGTGGTGGCCACGTATACCACGGTAATGACTCGGGTGGGAGGTGTGTGGTGGCCACGTATACCACGGTAATGACTCGGGTGGGAGGTGTGTGGTGGCCACGTATACCACGGTAATGACTCGGGTGGGAGGTGTGTGGTGGCCACGTATACCACGGTAATGACTCGGGTGGGAGGTGTGTGGTGGCCTCGTATACCACGGTAATGACTCGGGTGGGAGGTGTGTGGTGGCCTCGTATACCACGGTAATGACTCGGGTGGGAGGTGTGTGGTGGCCTCGTATACCACGGTAATGACTCGGGTGGGAGGTGTGTGGTGGCCACGTATACCACGGTAATGACTCGGGTGGGAGGTGTGTGGTGGCCACGTATACCACGGTAATGACTCGGGTGGGAGGTGTGTGGTGGCCACGTATACCACGGTAATGACTCGGGTGGGAGGTGTGTGGTGGCCACGTATACCACGGTAATGACTCGGGTGGGAGGTGTGTGGTGGCCACGTATACCACGGTAATGACTCGGGTGGGAGGTGTGTGGTGGCCACGTATACCACGGTAATGACTCGGGTGGGAGGTGTGTGGTGGCCACGTATACCACGGTAATGACTCGGGTGGGAGGTGTGTGGTGGCCACGTATACCACGGTAATGACTCGGGTGGGAGGTGTGTGGTGGCCTCGTATACCACGGTAATGACTCGGGTGGGAGGTGTGTGGTGGCCTCGTATACCACGGTAATGACTCGGGTGGGAGGTGTGTGGTGGCCTCGTATACCACGGTAATGACTCGGGTGGGAGGTGTGTGGTGGCCTCGTATACCACGGTAATGACTCGGGTGGGAGGTGTGTGGTGGCCACGTATACCACGGTAATGACTCGGGTGGGAGGTGTGTGGTGGCCACGTATACCACGGTAATGACTCGGGTGGGAGGTGTGTGGTGGCCTCGTATACCACGGTAATGACTCGGGTGGGAGGTGTGTGGTGGCCTCGTATACCACGGTAATGACTCGGGTGGGAGGTGTGTGGCCTCGTATACCACGGTAATGACTCGGGTGGGAGGTGTGTGGTGGCCTCGTATACCACGGTAATGACTCGGGTGGGAGGTGTGTGGTGGCCACGTATACCACGGTAATGACTCGGGTGGGAGGTGTGTGGTGGCCTCGTATACCACGGTAATGACTCGGGTGGGAGGTGTGTGGTGGCCTCGTATACCACGGTAATGACTCGGGTGGGAGGTGTGTGGCCTCGTATACCACGGTAATGACTCGGGTGGGAGGTGTGTGGTGGCCTCGTATACCACGGTAATGACTCGGGTGGGAGGTGTGTGGTGGCCACGTATACCACGGTAATGACTCGGGTGGGAGGTGTGTGGTGGCCTCGTATACCACGGTAATGACTCGGGTGGGAGGTGTGTGGTGGCCTCGTATACCACGGTAATGACTCGGGTGGGAGGTGTGTGGCCTCGTATACCACGGTAATGACTCGGGTGGGAGGTGTGTGGTGGCCTCGTATACCACGGTAATGACTCGGGTGGGAGGTGTGTGGTGGCCACGTATACCACGGTAATGACTCGGGTGGGAGGTGTGTGGTGGCCTCGTATACCACGGTAATGACTCGGGTGGGAGGTGTGTGGTGGCCACGTATACCACGGTAATGACTCGGGTGGGAGGTGTGTGGTGGCCTCGTATACCACGGTAATGACTCGGGTGGGAGGTGTGTGGTGGCCTCGTATACCACGGTAATGACTCGGGTGGGAGGTGTGTGGTGGCCTCGTATACCACGGTAATGACTCGGGTGGGAGGTGTGTGGTGGCCTCGTATACCACGGTAATGACTCGGGTGGGAGGTGTGTGGTGGCCTCGTATACCACGGTAATGACTCGGGTGGGAGGTGTGTGGTGGCCTCGTATACCACGGTAATGACTCGGGTGGGAGGTGTGTGGTGGCCTCGTATACCACGGTTAGCAAGTGTCTGGTGCAGGTGTCCTGCTTCACGAACCTCCCTCATGTCACCATGCTTGGTGAGGGCATGCGGGTCACCGGGCATGAAGAAGGCTGTATCTCCTTGATGTGTGCAGAAGATCTGTTCATTGGTAATGACAAGGTAGAGAGATCCAGTGACGTCAGGACGAACCGCCCTTCAAGTAGTTCGAACACATGAAACTACTGTCAGTGGAGGTGTGGTGTCCCCCTGCCAGCACCATGAGAAGAGAGTGGTATATTGTGGTGTGGACACTGATGGTGAGGGACGGTTAACGGATGGGTAAGTATACGTCGATGGCAACGAACGCTTGGTGTGAACTGGGGAGAGAGAGGCACAGAGGCCCAGGCTCCTGGGTGGGACATCTCGCGGGAACTCAGGCAGGGTAACCGCAGGTCCTCTTCTTCAGTCGACGGGACTGCGTCGTGTGCGCCACCAGGAGAGTCGGTCCTCTTCAAAGTTCCCCCCCCCCAATTTATGGGGCACCTGCCGCTTCGAGGGTGCACTCCACGCAGGAGCAGGGAAATGATGGAGGGTACAATACCCGAGAAAGCAGCTTTCATTTGATCGTGACAGCATACATTTACAAACCTGGATGTCACATCTGCAGTTAACACGTAAGAAAATGTATATCTTAAGTTGTAATCCACCGTGACACACACATACAACCACCTCCACCACAGGGCACTGTGCAACGGATCAACATCAGAGTCCTGTATGTTGAGTCATGACCCACTGTCACGTCGAGCGAGGGGCTGTATGTCGAGTCATGGCCCACTGTCACGTCGAACGAGGGGCTGTATGTCGAGTCATGATCCACCGCTACGTCGAGCGAGAGGTTGTATGTCGAGTCATGACCCACTGTCACGTCGAGCGAGGGGCTGTATGTCGAGTCATGGCCCACTGTCACGTCGAACGAGAGGCTGTATGTCGAGTACTGACCCACCGTCACGTCGAGCGAGGGGCTGTATGTCGAGTCATGACCCACCGTCACGTCGAGCGAGAGGCTGTATGTCGAGTCATGACTCACTGTCACGTCGAGCGAGAGGCTGTATGTCGAGTCATGACCCACCCTCACGTCGAGCGAGAGGCTGTATGTCGAGTACTGACCCACCGTCACGTCGAGCGAGAGGTTGTATGTCGAGTCATGACCCAACGTCTGGTCGAGCGAGAGGCTGTATGTCGAGTCATGACCCACCCTCACGTCGAGCGATAGACTGTATGTCGAGTCATGACCCAACGTCTGGTCGAGCGAGAGGCTGTATGTCGAGTCATGACCCACCGTCACGTCGAGCGATAGGGTGTATGTCGAGTCATGACTCACCGTCACGTCGAGCGAGAGGCTGTATGTCGAGTCATGACTCACTCTCGCGTCGAGCGAGAGGCTGTATGTCGAGTCATGACTCACCGTCACGTCGAGCGAGAGGCTGTATGTCGAGTCATGACTCACCGTCACGTCGAGCGAGGGGCTGTAAGTCGAGTCATGACTCACCCTCACTCTCGAGCGATAGACTGTACGTCGAGTCATGACCCAACGTGTGGTCGAGCGAGAGGCTGTATGTCGAGTCACGACTCACCGTCACGTCGAGCGAGATGCTGTATGTCGAGTCATGACCCACAGTCACGTCGAGCGAGGGGCTGTATGTCGAGTCATGACCCACCGTCACGTCGAACGAGAGGCTGTATGTCGAGTCATGACCCACCGTCACGTCCAGCGAGGGGCTGTATGTCGAGTCATGAGTGACCGTTACGTCGAGTGAGAGGCTGTATGTCGAGTCATGACTCACCCTCGCGTCGAGCGAGAGGCTGTATGTCGAGTCATGACCCACCGTCACGTCCAGCGAGGGGCTGTATGTCGAGTCATGAGTGACCGTTACGTCGAGTGAGAGGCTGTTTGTCGAGTCATGACTCACCGTCACGTCGAGCGAGAGGCTGTATGTCGAGTCATGACTCACCCTCGCGTCGAGCGAGAGGCTGTATGTCGAGTCATGACTCACCGTCACGTCAAGCGAGGGGCTGTATGTCGAGTCATGACTCACCGTCACGTCGAGCGAGGGGCTGTATGTCGAGTCATGGCCCACCGTCACGTCGAGCGAGGGGCTGTATGTCGACTCATGGCCCACCGTCACGTCGAGCGAGAGGCTGTATGTCGAGTCATGACTCATCGTCACGTCGAGCGAGAGGCTGTATGTCGGGTCATGACTCATCGTCACGTCGAGCGAGGGGCCGTATGTCGAGTCATGACTCATCGTCACGTGGAGCGAGAGGCTTTATGTCGAGTCATGACTCACCGTCACGTCGAGCGAAGGGCTGTATGTCGAGTCATGACCCACCATCACGTCGAGCGAGAGGCTATATGTCGAGTCATGACCCACCGTCACGTCGAACGAGAGGCTGTATGTCGAGTCATGACCCACTGTCACGTCGAGCGAGGGGCTGTATGTCGAGTCATGACTCACCGTCACGTCGAGCGAGAGGCTGTATGTCGAGTCATGACCTAACGTCATGTCGTGCGGGAGGCTGTATGTCATGATCCACCGTAACGTCGAGCGAAGGGCTGTATGTCGAGTCATGACCCACCGTCACGTCGAGCGAGAGGCTGTATGTCGAGTCATGACCTAACGTCACGTCGAGCGGGAGGTTGTATGTCGAGTCATGATCCACCGTAATGTCGAGCGAGAGGCTGTATGTCGAGTCATGACCTAGCGTCACGTGGAGCGGGAGGTTGTATGTCGAGTCATGATCCACCGCAACGTCGAGCGAGAGGCTGTATGTCGAGTCATGACAACGTCACGTCCAGCGAGGGGCTGTATGTCGAGTCATGATCCACCGTAACGTCGAGCGAGAGGCTGTATGTCGAGTCATGACCCACCGTCACGTCGAACGAGAGGCTGTATGTCGAGTCATGACCCACCGTCACGTCGAGCGAGGGGCTGTATGTCGAGTCATGACTCACCGTCACGTCGAGCGAGAGGCTGTATGTCGAGTCATGACCTAACGTCATGTCGTGCGGGAGGCTGTATGTCGAGTCATGATCCACCGTAACGTCGAGCGAAGGGCTGTATGTCGAGTCATGACCCACCGTCACGTCGAGCGAGAGGCTGTATGTCGAGTCATGACCTAACGTCACGTCGAGCGGGAGGTTGTATGTCGAGTCATGATCCACCGTAATGTCGAGCGAGAGGCTGTATGTCGAGTCATGACCTAGCGTCACGTCGAGCGGGAGGTTGTATGTCGAGTCATGATCCACCGCAACGTCGAGCGAGAGGCTGTATGTCGAGTCATGACAACGTCACGTCCAGCGAGGGGCTGTATGTCGAGTCATGATCCACCGTAACGTCGAGCGAGAGGCTGTATGTCGAGTCATGACCTAACGTCACGTCGAGCGGGAGGCTGTATGTCGAGTCATGATCCACCGCAACGTCGAGCGAGAGGCTGTATGTCGAGTCATGACCTAGCGTCACGTCCAGCGAGGGGCTGTATGTCGAGTCATGATCCACCGTAACGTCGAGCGAGAGGCTGTATGTCGAGTCATGACCTAGCGTCACGTCCAGCGAGGGGCTGTATGTCGAGTCACGCTGTCATGTTGAGAATCATGATGACTCATAACTTACGGTACGAACATGATGACACGCTGTATGCTGTCATGTTCAGAATCATGATGACTCATAACTTACGGTACGAACATGATGACACGCTGTATGCTGTCATGTTCAGAATCATGATGACTCATAACTTACGGTACGAACATGATGACACGCTGTATGCTGTCATGTTGAGAATCATGATGACTCATAACTTACGGTACGAACATGATGACACGCTGTATGCTGTCATGTTCAGAATCATGATGACTCATAACTTACGGTACGAACATGATGACACGCTGTATGCTGTCATGTTCAGAATCATGATGACTCATAACTTACGGTACGAACATGATGACATGCTGTCATGCTGTCATGTTGAGAATCATGATGACTCATAACTTACGGTACGAACATGATGACACGCTGTATGCTGTCATGTTGAGAATCATGATGACTCATAACTTACGGTGCGAACATGATGACATGCTGTCATGCTGTCATGTTGAGAATCATGATGACTCATAACTTACGGTACGAACATGATGACATGCTGTCATGCTGTCATGTTGAGAATCATGATGACTCATAACTTACGGTGCGAACATGATGACATGCTGTCATGCTGTCATGTTGAGAATCATGATGACTCATAACTTACGGTACGAACATCATCACACGCTGTCATGCTGTCATGTTGAGAATCATGATGACTCACAATAATCGCAAAGTAGTTCTAGAATCCACAGACGTGGGACTTGTTCTTTACAGCGACCTGAATGGGCTGTAGTGGGAGTCACAACCCCAGTGACGAAGTGGGAGAGGAACCTCTATAATAACTACAGGCGGTACGAGACACACGCTGATACCACGACCCACATAGTTACAGTCACGTTGTCACCCGCGCTAGTAACAGCCGGACAATGTCAATCAAGTCACGACTAGTAACGTCACAGTAATAGTATCGGTATGTGGTTCGTCACGACAGTGTTACTGATCTGCGTACGAATCCCAACACAGCAACACCAGTGGGTTGTGGACTGAGTCATAACCCATAGTTATAGACAATACCAGTTACTATGACTTGAGTCAGAACTGGGCTGTGTTCCGTGTGTAGGTGAGGCAGCCACACGAATATTATCTTCCTATCTGAATCTCGCAACACCTCTCCACACTCCTCAACCCTCGTCTGAATCTCGCAACACCTCTCCACACTCCTCAACCCTCGTCTGAATCTCGCAACACCTCTCCACACTCCTCAACCATCGTCTGAATCTCGCAACACCTCTCCACATTCCTCAACCTTCGTCTGAATCTCGCAACACCTCTCCACACTCCTCAACCCTCGTCTGAATCTCGCAACACCTCTCCACATTCCTCAACCCTCGTCTGAATCTCGCAACACCTCTCCACACTCCTCAACCCTCGTCTGAATCTCGCAACACCTCTCCACACTCCTCAACCATCGTCTGAATCTCGCAACACCTCTCCACACTCCTCAACCCTCGTCTGAATCTCGCAACACCTCTCCACACTCCTCAACCCTCGTCTGAATCTCGCAACACCTCTCCACACTCCTCAACCCTCGTCTGAATCTCGCAACACCTCTCCACACTCCTCAACCATCGTCTGAATCTCGCAACACCTCTCCACACTCCTCAACCGCCGCGTCATCAGCTTATATCATAAACGATTCTCATGACTGCATCAATATATTACCGTAGTGTAGTGAGGACTCTCATGAATGCCGTGGCCACGTCGGACAGGTGTGTGCCCTGTCCCTCAGGCTTAGGGAGTTGAGACGATTGAAGAATTCAAGAACTTTTACTCTGTAATGAGGCCAGTTGACACGTTATGTATTACCAAACCTTTACGTACGTTAGCAAAAATGCAATAATGAACTTACTTTACGTCGCTGTCTTCATCTTTTTTGTATATGTATCAATATTAAAAAAAACCATACACAATGGTTACCTCACTGCTGTTTGTACAAGTAAACATGTTACAACTGTACCTAGAAAATGTTACAGTATGTGTGTACTAGTAAACATGTTACAACTGTACCTAGAAAATGTTACAGTATGTGTGTACAAGTAAACATGTTACAACTGTACCTAGAAAATGTTACAGTATGTGTGTACAAGTAAACATGTTACAACTGTACCTAGAAAATGTTACAGTATGTGTGTACAAGTAAACATGTTACAACTGTACCTAGAAAATGTTACAGTATGTGTGTACAAGTAAACATGTTACAACTGTACCTAGAAAAGTTTCATTTATCACATCAATGTTCAGCTGACACGCAATGTAGACTGCAGAGTCAAGTCTTCATGCACCTGTGGCAAAGTTACTGGTGTCACACACTCACACAAGCAGCCGTCAACGTCCTTCCCCTGTGCCGTCTCGACCCGTACTGACGAGGCACTGAATCCCATCACATAGTCCACACATCTGCCACACCGACCCCACATTACACACATCTCACTCATTGTGTCGTTACTCGTTCTCTCTGATCCCCATCATGGTAAAGTTCTCCCATCTCCCACATTGACTCTATCATGGTAAAGTTCTCCCATCTCCCACATTGACTTTATCATGGTAAAGTTCTCCCATCTCCCACATTGACTCTATCATGGTAAAGTTCTCCCATCTTCCACATTGACTTATCATGGTAAAGTTCTCCCATCTCCCACATCGACTCTATCATGGTACAGTTCTCCCATCTCCCATATCGACTCTATCATGGTAAAGATCTCCCATCTCCCACCTTAACACCATAAGAGTAAGACTTCCTTCCCATCCCCCGACACCCCTGATGGTGGAGAAACCCACGTCTCTCCCCCGTGTCACCAGGGAAAGATGGCTCGTCGTTCTCCTGCTTCTGATTTGATTTATTCTGGTAAGTTTATTGTGCACTCGATGCTCATCCTGAGCGGGAGCACAAAACACTTACAGAGGTTGTTAGATCCCCGCCAGTGGGTTGATATTACATAGGATGTTACAGAGATGATTCACTGTATGTGTATCATCACATACATGATCAAGTTTCATTTGGTAAGTTTTACTGACTCGATGCAAATAGTGAGGGCTAATTCAAAATGTTAGGTAACTTGTTATTAACGATAAGGCGTTGTGATATTTCTTGAAAGGTTCGTTTAGAGCCATCTTGAAAATACTTCTTCACATTCTAAGACATTGTGTTGTAGTCTTTCTCCATTTACCACAAATTTTACAATTCACATGATGAACAAAACGAGACAGATAGACCCAGCACTCTACCCATCTACTACAGTAACCATCTTCCTTCCTCCAGAGGTGTACTACCATTACCTCCATCGCTGTCTGCCGTCCTTGTTCGTGAGACACAGAGAAACAGGAGATGACAGAAGAGAACCTGTGTATAGCAGCACACAGGAAGGAAAACGGTCATGGGGGCCTCACTACTCGTAGCAGTTAATGACACAACAAACGCCTCTTGTTACACAAGTTGATGAAACACTGCCACGTTACACGAGTTGATGAAACACTGCCACTTTACACGGGCTGATGAAGCACTGCCACGTTATACGAGTTGATGAAACACTGCCACGTTACACGGGCTGATGAAGCACTGCCACGTTACACGGGCTGATGAAGCACTGCCACGTTACACGGGCTGATGAAGCACTGCCACGTTATACGGGTTGATGAAGCACTGCCACGTTACACGGGTTGATGAAGCACTGCCACGTTACACGAGTTGATGAAGCACTGCCACGTTACACGAGTTGATGAAGCACTGCCACGTTACACAGGCTGATGAAGCACTGCCACGTTACACGGGCTGATGAAGCACTACCACGTTACACGAGTTGATGAAGCACTACCACGTTACACGGGTTGATGAAGCACTGCCACGTTACACGGGCTGATGAAGCACTGCCACGTTACACGGGTTGATGAAGCACTGCCACGTTACACGGGTTGATGAAGCACTGCCACGTTACACGGGTTGATGAAGCACTGCCACGTTACACGAGTTGATGAAGCACTGCCACGTTACACGGGCTGATGAAGTACTGCCACGTTACACGGGCTGATGAAGCACTACCACGTTACACGAGTTGATGATGCGCTGCCACGTCACACGAGTTGATGAAGCACTGCCACGTTACACGAACTGATGAAGCACTACTACGTTACACGAGTTGATGAAGCACTGCCACGTTACACGGGTTGATGAAGCACTGCCACGTGACACGGACTGATGAAGCACTGCCACGTTACACGAGTTGATGAAGCACTGCCACGTTACACGAGTTGATGAAGTACTGCCACGTTACACGGGCTGATGAAGCACTGCCATGTTACACGGGCTGATGAAGCACTGCCACGTTACACGAGTTGATGAAGCACTGCCACGTTACACGAGTTGATGAAGCACTGCCACGTTACGCGGACTGATGAAGCACTGCCACGTTACACGAGCTGATGAAGCACTGCCATGTTACACGAGTTGATGAAGCACTGCCACGTTACGCGGACCGATGAAGCACTGCCACGTTACACGAATTGATGAAGCACTGCCACGTTACACGGGCTGATGAAGCACTGCCACGTTACACGAGCTGATGAAGCACTGCCACGTTACACGGGCTGATGAAGCACTGCCCGTTATACGTGTGTGAACTCATTCCACTAAAGACATCTCCATATTATGGAGATAATCACACATAAGACACCTCCCTCCACTTGTGTCAGCTTCGAACAACAAACCCAGCCACAGCTGGTGCTGTGTCAGCTGGTTCTGTGTCAGCTGGGGAAGTTAAAAACTTCCATTTGTAGCCTACGACAGTGGCGTGAGCATGTGACACGACAAACATCACCAGTGGTGTGAGCATGTGACACAGCAAACATCACCAGTGATGTGAGCATGTGACACAGCAAACATCACCAGTGATGTGAGCATGTGACACGGCAAACATCACCAGTTGTGTGAACATGTGACACAGCAAACATCACCAGTGGTGTGAGCATGTGACACAGCAAACATCACCAGTGGCGTGAGCATGTGACACAGCAAACATCACCAGTGGTGTGAGCATGTGACACAGCAAACATCACCAGTGATGTGAGCATGTGACACAGCAAACATCACCAGTGGTGTGAGCATGTGACACAGCAAATATCACCAGTGATGTGCGCATGTGACACAGCAAACATCACCAGTGGCGTGACCATGTGACACAGCAAACATCAACCAGTGGCGAGACCATGTGACACAGCAAACTAATCACAAGTGGTGTGAGCAAGTGACACAAGCAAAAACCATCACCAGTGATGTGGAAGCATGTGACACAGCAATCATCACCATTGGTGTGAGCATGTGACACAGTAAACAGAACCAGTGAGTGAGCATTGACACAGCAAACACCACCAGTGGTGTGAACATGTGACACAGCAAAAAACATCAACCAGTGTGTGAGCAAGTGACACAGCAAACATCAACCAGTGGTGTGAGCATAGTACAAGCAAATATCACCAGTGGTGTGCGCATGTGACACAGCAAACACCACCATGGTGTGGAGCATGTAACAGCAACATCCACCATTAGTGTACAGCTGTGGGGGGGGGGGACACAAGCAAACATCAACCATTGGTGTGAGCAATTGGACAAGCAAACAGCACCATTAGTGTGAGCATGTGACACAGCAAAGAACACCATTGATGTGAACATGTGACACTGCAAAAAACATCACCAGTGGCGTGTGCATGTGATACACACCAGCAAACATCCACCAGTGTGTGAGCATGTGACACAGCAAACATCACCAGAGGTGTGAGCATGTGACACAGCAGACATTTACCAGTGGTGTTGAGCATGTGACACAGGCAAACATCACCAGTGGTAGTGAGCCATGTGACAACAGCAAACATCAACCAAGTGTATGCAGCATGTGCCCACAGCAAACACACCCAGTGATGTGAGCATGTGACACAGGCAAACATCACCAGTGATGTGAGCATGTGACACGGCAAACATCACCAGTGGCGTGAGCATGTGACACAGCAAACATCACCAGTGGCGTGAGCATGTGACACAGCAAACATCACCAGTGATGTGAGCATGTGACACAGCAAACATCACCAGTAATGTGAGCATATGACACGGCAAACATCACCAGTGGCGTGAGCATGTGATACAGCAAACATCACCAGTGGTGTGAGCATGTGACACAGCAAACATCACCAGTGGTGTGAGCATGTGGCACAGCAAACATCACCAGTGGTGTGAGCATGTGACACAGCAAACATCACCAGTGGTGTGAGCATGTGACACAGCAAACATCACCAGTGGTGTGAGCATGTGACACAGCAAACATCACCAGTGGTGTGAGCATGTGACACAGCAAACATCACCAGTGGCGTGAGCATGTGACACAGCAAACATCACCAGTGATGTGAGCATGTGACACAGCAAACATCACCAGTGGTGTGAGCATGTGACACAGCAAACATCACCAGTGATATGAGCATGTGACACAGCAAACATCACCAGTGATATGAGCATGTGACACAGCAAACATCACCAGTGATGTGAGCATGTGACACGGTAAACATCACCAGTGGCGTGAGCATGTGACACAGCAAACATCACCAGTGATGTGAGCATGTGACACAGCAAACTTCACCAGTGGTGTGAGCATGTGACACAGCAAACATCACCAGTGGCGTGAGCATGTGACACAGCAAACTTCACCAGTGGCGTGAGCATGTGACACAGCAAACATCACCAGTGATGTGAGCATGTGACACAGCAAACATCACCAGTTGTGTGAGCATGTGACACAGCAAACATCACCAGTGATGTGAGCATGTGACACAGCAAACTTCACCAGTGGCGTGAGCATGTGACACAGCAAACATCACCAGTGATGTGAGCATGTGACACAGCAAACATCACCAGTAATGTGAGCATATGACACGGCAAACATCACCAGTGGCGTGAGCATGTGATACAGCAAACATCACCAGTGGTGTGAGCATGTGACACAGCAAACATCACCAGTGGTGTGAGCATGTGACACAGCAAACATCACCAGTGGTGTGAGCATGTGACACAGCAAACATCACCAGTGGTGTGAGCATGTGACACAGCAAACATCACCAGTGGTGTGAGCATGTGACACAGCAAACATCACCAGTGGTGTGAGCATGTGACACAGCAAACATCACCATTGGTGTGAGCATGTGACACAGTAAACATCACCAGAGATGTGAGCATGTGACACAGCAAACATCACCAGTGGTGTGAGCATGTGACACAGCAAACATCACCAGTGATATGAGCATGTGACACAGCAAACATCACCAGTGATATGAGCATGTGACGCAGCAAACATCACCAGTGATGTGAGCATGTGACACGGCAAACATCACCAGTGGCGTGAGCATGTGACACAGCAAACATCACCAGTGATGTGAGCATGTGACACAGCAAACATCACCAGTGGTGTGAGCATGTGACACAGCAAACATCACCAGTGATATGAGCATGTGACACAGCAAACATCACCATTGGTGTGAGCATGTGACACAGCAAGCATCACCAGTGGTGTGAGCATGTGACACAGCAAGCATCACCAGTGGTGTGAGCATGTGACACAGCAAACATCACTAGTGGTGTGAGCATGTGACACAGCAAACATCACCAGTGGTGTGAGCATGTGACACAGCAAACATCACCAGTGATATGAGCATGTGACACAGCAAACATCACCATTGGTGTGAGCATGTGACACAGCAAACATCACCAGTGGTGTGCGCATGTGACGCAGCAAACATCACCAGTGATGTGAGCATGTGACACAGCAAACATCACCAGTGGTGTGAGCATGTGACACAGTAAACATCACTAGTGGTGTGAGCATGTGAGACAACAAGCGCCAGCTGTGATAGTGAGTTACAGCACAGCAGTAGTGTGATCTCAAGTTAAGGTATAGTATTTCAGTACGACGAACTTATGCTCAAACAACCAATTTCAGTAATGAGAACTTAAGTGCAGTAATACCTCCAGTGGTGTAATCATATGATACAACGAAAACCCTCCAGTGGTGTGAGCTTAGGACACAGTAAACACCCCCCCCCCTGCATGAGAATGTAAGATAGCAAATACCTCAAGTGGTGTAAGTATATTAACCAGCAGTCCTTTTCAGTGGTGTGAGCATGCTAACCAAGAATCATCTTCAGTGGTGTGAGTATATTAACCAGCAATTATCTTCAGTGGTGTGAGCATGCTAACCAAGCATCATCTTCAGTGGTGTGAGCATGCTAACCAGCAATCATCTTCAGTGGTGTGAGTATATTAGCCAGGAATCATCTTCAGTGGTGTGAGCATGCTAACCAGCAATCATCTTCAGTGGTGTGAGCATGCTAACCAGCAATCATCTTCAGTGGTGTGAGTATATTAACCAGCAATCATCTTGAGTGGTGTGAGTATATTAACCAGCAATAATCTTCAGTGGTGTGAGTATATTAACCTTCAATCATCTTCAGTGGTGTGAGTATATTAACCTTCAATCATCTTCAGTGGTGTGAGTATATTAACCAGCAATAATCTTCAGTGGTGTGAGTATATTAACCTTCAATCATCTTCAGAGGTGTGAGTATATTAACCAGCAATAATCTTCAGTGGTGTGAGTATATTAACCAGCAATAATCTTCAGTGGTGTGAGTATATTAACCAGCAATAATCTTCAGTGGTGTGAGTATATTAACCAGCAATAATCTTCAGTGGTGTGAGTATATTAACCAGCAATAATCTTCAGTGGTGTGAGTATATTAACCAGCAATCATCTTGAGTGGTGTGAGTATATTAACCAGCAATAATCTTCAGTGGTGTGAGTATATTAACCTTCAATCATCTTCAGTGGTGTGAGTATATTAACCTTCAATCATCTTCAGTGGTGTGAGTATATTAACCTTCAATCATCTTCAGTGGTGTGAGTATATTAACCTTCAATCATCTTCAGTGGTGTGAGTATATTAACCTTCAATCATCTTCAGTGGTGTGAGTATATTAACCTTCAATCATCTTCAGTGGTGTGAGTATATTAACCTTCAATCATCTTCAGTGGTGTGAGTATATTAACCTTCAATCATCTTCAGTGGTGTGAGTATATTAACCTTCAATCATCTTCAGTGGTGTGAGTATATTAACCTTCAATCATCTTCAGTGGTGTGAGTATATTAACCTTCAATCATCTTCAGTGGTGTGAGTATATTAACCTTCAATCATCTTCAGTGGTGTGAGTATATTAACCTTCAATCATCTTCAGTGGTGTGAGCATATTAACCAGCAATAATCTTCAGTGGTGTGAGTATATTAACCTTCAATCATCTTCAGTGGTGTGAGTATATTAACCTTCAATCATCTTCAGTGGTGTGAGTATATTAACCAGCAATAATCTTCAGTGGTGTGAGTATATTAACCAGCAATAATCTTCAGTGGTGTGAGTATATTAACCTTCAATCATCTTCAGTGGTGTGAGTATATTAACCTTCAATCATCTTCAGTGGTGTGAGTATATTAACCTTCAATCATCTTCAGTGGTGTGAGTATATTAACCTTCAATCATCTTCAGTGGTGTGAGTATATTAACCTTCAATCATCTTCAGTGGTGTGAGTATATTAACCTTCAATCATCTTCAGTGGTGTGAGTATATTAACCTTCAATCATCTTCAGTGGTGTGAGTATATTAACCAGCAATAATCTTCAGTGGTGTGAGTATATTAACCAGCAATAATCTTCAGTGGTGTGAGTATATTAACCTTCAATCATCTTCAGTGGTGTGAGTATATTAACCAGCAATAATCTTCAGTGGTGTGAGTATATTAACCTTCAATCATCTTCAGTGGTGTGAGTATATTAACCTTCAATCATCTTCAGTGGTGTGAGTATATTAACCAGCAATAATCTTCAGTGGTGTGAGTATATTAACCAGCAATAATCTTCAGTGGTGTGAGTATATTAACCAGCAATAATCTTCAGTGGTGTGAGTATATTAACCAGCAATAATCTTCAGTGGTGTGAGTATATCAACCAGCAATAATCTTCAGTGGTGTGAGTATATTAACCAGCAATAATCTTCAGTGGTGTGAGTATATTAACCTTCAATCATCTTCAGTGGTGTGAGTATATTAACCTTCAATCATATTCAGTGGTGTGAGTATATTAACCTTCAATCATCTTCAGTGGTGTGAGTATATTAACCTTCAATCATCTTCAGTGGTGTGAGTATATTAACCAGCAATAATCTTCAGTGGTGTGAGTATATTAACCTTCAATCATCTTCAGTGGTGTGAGTATATTAACCTTCAATCATCTTCAGTGGTGTGAGTATATTAACCAGCAATCATCTTCAGTGGTGTGAGTATATTAACCAGCAATAATCTTCAGTGGTGTGAGTATATCAAACATGGAATCACCCTCAGTGGTGTGACTATATTAGCCAGCAAACATCTACAGTGGTGTGAATATACTAACCAGGAATAATCTTCAGTGGTGTGAGTATGCTAATCAGGAATCATCTTCAGTGGAGGGAGTATATCAACCAGGAATCATCTTCAGTGGAGTGAGTATACTAACCAGGAACCACCTTCAGTGGTGTGAGTATACTAACCAGGAATCATCTCCAGTGGTGTAAGTATATTAACCAGGAATAATCTCCAGTGGAGTGAGTATATTAACCAGGAATCATCTTCAGTGGTGTGAGTATACTAACCAGGAACCACCTTCAGTGGTGTGAGTATATTAACCAGCAATCATCTTCAGCGGTGTGAGTATACTAACCAGGAATCATTTTCAGTGGTATGAGTATGCTAACCAGGCATCATTTTCAGTGGAGTGAGTATATGAAACAGGAATCATCTTCAGTGGTGTGAGTATACTAACCAGAATCATCTCTAGTGGTGTAAGTATATCAGCCAGGAATAATTTCCATTGGTGAGTATATTAACCAGGAATCATCTCGAGTGGAGTGAGTATATTTGCCAGCAATCATCTCCAGTGGTGTGAGTATATGAACCAGGAATAATCTCCAGTGGTGTGAATATATTAGCTAGAAATCATCCTCAGTGGTATGAGTAAACTGACCAGGAATCATTTCCAGTGGTGTGGCCATATTATCCAGGAATCATCTCCAGTGGTGTGATTATATTATCCTGGAAACACCTCCAGTGGTGTGAGTTTATTAACCAGGAATCATCTCCAGTGGTGTTAGCATATCATCCAGGAATCATCTCCAGTGGTATTAGCATATCATCCAGGAATCATCTCCAGTGGTATTAGCATATCATCCAGGAATCATCTCCAGTGGTGTTAGCATATCATCCAGGAATCGTCTCCAGTGGTGTGAGTATATTTTCCAGCAAACACCTCCAGCCTCCAGTGGTTATTAATCATTTTATTATACTTTGTCGCTGTCTCCCGCGTCAGCGAGGTAGCGCAAGGAAACAGACGAAAGAATGGCCTAACCCACCCGCATTCACATGTATATACGTGCACGTTCACACACGCACATATACATAACTGTACATCTCAATGTATACATATGTATACACACACAGATATATACATATATACACATGTACATAATTCATACTGTCTGCTCTTATTCATTCCCGTCGCCAGCCTGCCACACATGAAATAACAACCCCCTCCCCCCGCATGTGCGCGAGGTAGCGCTAGGAAAAGACAACAAATGCCACATTCGTTCACACTCAGATTCTAGCTGTCATGTAATAATGCACCGAAACCACAGCTCCCTTTCCACATCCAGGCCCCACAGAACTTTCCTTGGCTTACCCCAGACGCTTCACATGCCCTGGTTCAATCCATTGACAGCACACCTCCAGTGGTGTGAGTATACTAACCAAGAATCATCTCCAATGGTGTGAGTATATTATCCAGGAATCATCTCCAGGGGTGTGAGTATATTATCCAGGGGTGTGAGTATATTATCCAGGGGTGTGAGTATATTAACCAGAAAGTATCTCCAGCGGTGTAAGTACGTTATCCAGCAAATATCTTCAGTGGTGTGAGTGTGTTGTTATAAGTTGTAGGTCTCGGGGTTGTGATAACTATAACATGCAAACACGTAAGTCTGGCTATATCTAAGCACCACGGAAACTTGGTCTTATATTGATAACACAGTGAATAATGACATACACGGATGGTCGGATGAATTATCATACAGAACACACATGAAACAGAATAATTCCTAACAAAGTTAGGCGACTCCTGGCTGCCCACATATACCTCAGACTTGGGGAGCCACCAAGGACGGACGGACGGACGGTACGTGGTTGGCAGACGGCTCAGAGGAATACCAGGGCGGGCGGGCGCTGGGTAGCCACACCCGCATCAAAACATACATCATCTTGCCCACTATTATCATACCAACACTAGCGAGGAGCAGACTCAGTCAGTGGCACATGTGTCTCATGTACAACTCTAACGAATGATAGAGGACGAACACTTAATGTAACATAACAAGATAACCAACCGCTCCTAAACCAAAGAAGGAAACGAGGGTATATGACTAACAGTACGGTAGTTTCAACACACACACACACACACATATAATTGGTATACATGGGGTGTTCAGTGTTGTAAATGGAAATGGTGAAGAGCTTGTAGATTTATGTGCTGAAAAAGGACTGATGATTGGGAATACCTGGTTTAAAAAGCGAGATATACATAAGTATACTTATGTAAGTAGGAGAGATGGCCAGAGAGCGTTATTGGATTACGTGTTAATTGACAGGCGTGCGAAAGAGAGACTTTTGGATGTTAATGTGCTGAGAGGTGCAACTGGAGGGATGTCTGATCATTATCTTGTGGAGGCTAAGGTGAAGATTTGTATGGGTTTTCAGAAAAGAAGAGTGAATGTTGGGGTGAAGAGGGTGGTGAGAGTAAGTGAGCTTGAGAAGGAGACCTGTGTGAGGAAGTACCAGGAGAGACTGAGTACAGAATGGAAAAAGGTGAGAACAATGGAAGTAAGGGGAGTGGGGGAGGAATGGAATGTATTTAGGGAATCAGTGATGGATTGCGCAAAAGATGCTTGTGGCATGAGAAGAGTGGGAGATGGGTTGATTAGAAAGGGTAGTGAGTGGTGGGATGAAGAAGTAAGAGTATTAGTGAAAGAGAAGAGAGAGGCATTTGGACGATTTTTGCAGGGAAAAAATGCAATTGAGTGGGAGATGTATAAAGAAAGAGACAGGAGGTCAAGAGAAAGGTGCAAGATGTGAAAAAAAGGGCAAATGAGAGTTGGGGTGAGAGAGTATCATTAGATTTTAGGGAGAATAAAAAGATATTCTGGAAGGAGGTAAATAAAGTGCGTAAGACAAGGGAGCAAATGGGAACTTCAGTGAAGGGCGCAAATGGGGAGGTGATAACAAGTAGTGGTGATGTGAGAAGGAGATGGAGTGAGTATTTCGAAGGTTTGCTGAATGTGTTTGATGATAGAGTGGCAGATATAGGGTGTTTTGGTCGAGGTGGTGTGCAAAGTGAGAGGGTTAGGGAAAATGATTTGGTAAACAGAGAAGAGGTAGTAAAAGCTTTGCGGAAGATGAAAGCCGGCAAGGCAGCAGGTTTGGATGGTATTGCAGTGGAATTTATTAAAAAAGGGGGTGACTGTATTGTTGACTGGTTGGTAAGGTTATTTAATATATGCATGACTCATGGTGAGGTGCCTGAGGATTGGCGGAATGCGTGCATAGTGCCATTGTACAAAGGCAAAGGGGATAAGAGTGAGTGCTCAAATTACAGAGGTATAAGTTTGTTGAGTATTCCTGGTAAATTATATGGGAGGGTATTGATTGAGAGGGTGAAGGCATGTACAGAGCATCAGATTGGGGAAGAGCAGTGTGGTTTCAGAAGTGGTAGAGGATGTGTGGATCAGGTGTTTGCTTTGAAGAATGTATGTGAGAAATACTTAGAAAAGCAAATGGATTTGTATGTAGCATTTATGGATCTGGAGAATGCATATGATAGAGTTGATAGAGATGCTCTGTGGAAGGTATTAAGAATATATGGTGTGGGAGGAAAGTTGTTAGAAGCAGTGATAAGTTTTTATCGAGGATGTAAGGCATGTGTACGTGTAGGAAGAGAGGAAAGTGATTGGTTCTCAGTGAATGTAGGTTTGCGGCAGGGGTGTGTGATGTCTCCATGGTTGTTTAATTTGTTTATGGATGGGGTTGTTAGGGAGGTAAATGCAAGAGTTTTGGAAAGAGGGGCAAGTATGAAGTCTGTTGGGGATGAGAGAGCTTGGGAAGTGAGTCAGTTGTTGTTCGCTGATGATACAGCGCTGGTGGCTGATTCATGTGAGAAACTGCAGAAGCTGGTGACTGAGTTTGGTAAAGTGTGTGGAAGAAGAAAGTTAAGAGTAAATGTGAATAAGAGCAAGGTTATTAGGTACAGTAGGGTTGAGGGTCAAGTCAATTGGGAGGTGAGTTTGAATGGAGAAAAACTGGAGGAAGTGAAGTGTTTTAGATATCTGGGAGTGGATCTGGCAGCGGATGGAACCATGGAAGCGGAAGTGGATCATAGGGTGGGGGAGGGGGCGAAAATCTGGGGGCCTTGAAGAATGTGTGGAAGTCGAGAACATTATCTCGGAAAGCAAAAATGGGTATGTTTGAAGGAATAGTGGTTCCAACAATGTTGTATGGTTGCGAGGCGTGGGCTATGGATAGAGTTGTGCGCAGGAGGTTGGATGTGCTGGAAATGAGATGTTTGAGGACAATGTGTGGTGTGAGGTGGTTTGATCGAGTAAGTAAAGTAAGGGTAAGAGAGATGTGTGGAAATAAAAAGAGCGTGGTTGAGAGAGCAGAAGAGGGTGTTTTGAAGTGGTTTGGGCACATGGAGAGGATGAGTGAGGAAAGATTGACCAAGAGGATATATGCGTCGGAGGTGGAGGGAGCAAGGAGAAGAGGGAGACCAAATTGGAGGTGGAAAGATGGAGTGAAAAAGATTTTGTGTGATCGGGGCCTGAACATGCAGGAGGGTGAAAGGAGGGCAAGGAATAGAGTGAACTGGAGCGATGTGGCATACCGGGGTTGACGTGCTTTTAGTGGATTGAATCAAGGCATGTGAAGCGTCTGGGGTAAACCATGGAAAGCTGTGTAGGTATGTATATTTGCGTGTGTGGACGTGTGTATATACATGTGTATGGGGGGGGGGGGGGCGGGGCCATTTCTTTCGTCTGTTTCCTTGCGCTACCTCGCAAACGCGGGAGACAGCGACAAAGTAAAAAAAAAAAAAAAAAAAATATATATATACATATATATATATATATATATATATATATATATATATATATATATATATATATATATATATATATATACATATATATATATACAAATATATATATATATATGTATATATATATATATATATATATATATATTTTTTTTTTTTTTTTTTGCCGCTGTCTCCCGCGTTTGCGAGGTAGCGCAAGGAAACAGACGAAAGAAATGGCGCAACCCATCCCCATACACATGTATATACATACGTCCACACACGCAAATATACATACCTATACAGCTTTCCATGGTTTACCCCAGACGCTTCACATGCCTTGATTCAATCCACTGACAGCACGTCAACCCCGGTATACCACATCGCTCCAATTCACTCTATTCCTTGCCCTCCTTTCACCCTCCTGCATGTTCAGGCCCCGATCACACAAAATCTTTTTCACTCCATCTTTCCACCTCCAATTTGGTCTCCCTCTTCTCCTCGTTCCCTCCACCTCCGACACATATATCCTCTTGGTCAATCTTTCCTCACTCATTCTCTCCATGTGCCCAAACCATTTCAAAACACCCTCTTCTGCTCTCTCAACCACGCTCTTTTTATTTCCACACATCTCTCTTACCCTTACGTTACTTACTCGATCAAACCACCTCACACCACACATTGTCCTCAAACATCTCATTCCCAGCACATCCACACTCCTGCGCACAACTCAATCCATAGCCCACGCCTCACAACCATACAACATTGTTGGAACCACTATTCCTTCAAAAATACCCATTTTTGCTTTCCGAATATATATATATATATATATATATATATATATATATATATATATATATATATATATATATATATATATATATATATATATATATATATATATATATATATATATATATATATATTCTATAGATGATATTGGATGGTATTGCAGTGGACTTTATTAAAAAAGGGATTGACTGCATTGTTTACTGGTTGGTAAAGATATTTAATGTATGTATGACTCATGGTGAGGTGCCTGAGGATTGGCGGAATGCTTGCATAGTGCCATTGCACAAAGGCAAAGGGGATAAGAGTGAGTGCTCAAATTACAGAGGTATAAGTTTGTTGAGTATTCCTGGGAAATTATATGGGAGGGGATTGACTGAAAGAGTGCAAGCATGTACAGAGCATCAGATTGGGGAAGAGCAGTGTGGTTTCAGAAGTGGTGGAGGATGTGTGGATCAGGTGTTTGCTTTGAAGAATGTATGTGAGAAATACTTAGAAAAGCAAATGGATTTGTATGTAGCATTTATGGATCTGGAGAATGTATATGATAGAGTTACTAGAGATGCTCTGTGGAAGGTATTAAGAATATATGGTGTGGGACGTAAGATGGTAGAAGCAGTGAAAAGTTTTTATCGAGGATATAAGGTATGTGTACGTGTAGGAAGAGAGGAAAGTGATCGGTTCTTATTGAATGTTTGTTTGTGGCAGGGGTGCGTGATGTCTCCATGGTAGTTTGATTTGTTTATGGATGGGGTTGTTAGGGAGGTGAATGCAAGAGTTTTCGAAAGAGGGGCAAGTATGCAGTCTGTTTGTGGCTGAGAGAGTTTGTGAAGTGAGTCAGTTGTTGTTCGCTGATGATAAAGCGCTGGTGGCTGATTCGGGTGACAAACTGCAGAAGCTGGTGACTCAGTTTGGTAAAGTGTGTGAAAGAAGAAAGCTGAGAGTAAATGTGAATAAGAGCAAGGTTATTAGGTTTAATAGGGTTGAGGGACAAGTCAGTTGGGAGGTATGTTTGAATGAAGAAAAACTGGAGGAAGTGAAGTGTTTTAGATATCTGGGAGTGGATTTGGCAGCGGATGGAACCATGGAAGCAGAAGTGAATCATAGGGTGGGGGAGGGGGCGAAAGTTCTGGGAGCGTTGAAAAATGTGTGGAAGTCGAGAACGTTATCTTGGAAAGCAAAAATGGGTATGTTTGAAGGAATTGTGGTTCGAACAATGTAATATGGTTGCGAGACGTGGGCTATAGATAGAGGTGTGCGGAGGAAGGTGGATGTGCTGGAAGTGAGATGTTTGAGGACAATATGTGGTGTGAGGTGGTTTGATCGAGTAAGTAATGAAAGGGTAAGAGAGATGTCTGGTAATAAAATTAGTGTGGCTGAGAGAGCAGAAGAGGGTGTTTTGAAACTGTTTGGTCACATGGAGAGAACGAATGAGGAAAGATTGACAAAGAGGATATATGTGTCAGAGGTGGAGGGAACGAGAAGTGGGAGAGCAAATTGGAGGTGGAAAGATGGAGTGAAAAAGATTTTGAGTGATCGGGGCCTGAGCATGCAGGAGGGTGAAAGGCGTGCATGAATAAAGTGAACTGGAACGATGTGGTATACCGGGGTCGACGTGCTGTCAATCGATTGAACCAGGGCATGTGAAGCGTCTGGGGTAAATCATGGAAAGTTTTTTTGGCCTGGACGTGGAAAAGGAGATGTGGTTTCGGTGCATTATACATGACAGCTAGAGACTGAGTGTGAACGAATGTGGCCTTTGTTGTCTTTTCCTAGCGCTACCTCGCGCACATGCAGGGGGATGGGGTTGTTATTTCATGTATGGCGGGCTGGCGACGGGAATAAATAAAGGCAGACAGTATGAATTATGTACACGTGTATATATGTATATGTCTGTGTGTGTATATATATGTATACGTTGAGATGTATAGGTATGTATATGTGCATGTGTGACGTGTATGCATATACATATGTATGTGGGTGGGTTGGGCCATTCTTTCGTCTGTTTTCTAGCGCTACCTCGCTAACGCGGGAGACAGCGACAAAGTATAATAAATAAGAATAAATATTCTAAAGAGTCCACAGGGAAAATGAAACACGATAAGTTCCCAAGTGCACTTTCGTATCATAATCACATCATCAGGGGAGCCACAAGAGAGAAATAGTCAGTTGATATACATCGAAGAGACGTAGCCAGGAGGCCATTTGGTAAACATGCGATTGGTCTTGGACAATCGCATGTTTACCAAATGGCCTCCTAGCGACGTGTACGTGTGCGGCTGTATGCTAGGAGTGCTGGTCAGGTAAGTGGTACACACGTGTTTGTGGCCGTCAATACGGTAACTGCAACATGGTCGAGGTTGGCTTGGCGTCTCGGGAGTGCGGGTTGTGATGAGTATTTATATCTGGCAGGCTGCAATGCAAGACTGAGCGGTTAGGTGGTTGCTTGATGCTCACCGGATCATGACTGTTTGTGTCTTAACTGTGTTGTATTTGTTGGGGAGAGGTTACTGAGGTGTGAGGCAGGGGTTTGGAGGTGGAGGTTTGTGAAGTGTGAGGTAGGGGTTTGGAGGTGGAGGTTTGTGAAGTGTGAGGTAGGGGTTTGGGGGTGGAGGTTACTGAGGTGTGAGGCAGGGGTTTGGAGGTGGAGGTTAGTGAAGTGTGAGGCAGGGGTTTGGAGGTGGAGATTTCTGAAGTGTGATGCAGGGGTTTGGGGGTGGAGGTTAGTGAAGTGTGATGCAGGGGTTTGGAGGTAGAGGTTAGTGAAGTGTGAGGCAGGGGTTTGAGGGTGGAGGTTACTGAGGTGGGAGGCAGAGGTTTGGGGGTGGAGGTTAATGAAGTGTGAGGCAGGGGTTTGGAGGTGGAGGTTAGTGAAGTGTGAGGCAGGGGTTTGGGGGTGGGGGTTAGTGGAGTGTGAGGCAGGTATTTGAGGGTAAAGTTACTGAGGTGTGAGTCAGGAGTTTGCGGGTAGGGGTGACTGAGGTGTGAGGTAGGGGTTTGGAGGTAGAGGTTAGTGAAGTGTGAGGCAGGGGTTTGGGGTAGAAGTTTAGTGAAGTGTGAGGCAAGGGTTTGGGGGCAGAGGTGAGTGAAGAGTGAGGCAGGGATTTGGGGGTCGAGGTTAGTGAAGTATGAGGCGGGGGTTTGGGGGTAGAGGTTAGTGAAGTGTGAGGCAGGGCTTTGGGGGTAGAGGTTAGTGAAGTGTGAGGCAGGGGTTTGGGGGTAGAGGTTAGTGAAGTGTGAGGCGGGGGTTTGGGGGTAGAGGTTAGTGAAGTGTGAGGCAGGGGTTTGGGGGTAGAGGTTAGTGAAGTGTGAGGCAGGGGTGTGTGCTTGGTGGGTAGTTATAGTGTGGTCTGAGTGGGAATAGATCGTGCTGTTGCATGACAATGAGCGTGTTGAGGTGGGATGCACTGGGAGGATCTTTGTTTGGTCGTGAAAGTGTCGAGTGTTTGTGGTTTCTAGAGAGGCAGTTCTGGGTGGTATATTGTGTGTGGTTTGCAGCTTTGTTATATTTCCTTTTGAAAATGTCGAAGACCAGGCAGCTAGAGTATAGTTGACAGTAGAAATGATGATTTGCTTAGGATGTTAAGGGATTCTTTCTCTTATCCAAATCTGTTGTCAGTCAGTGTTCTTGAAAGTATTTAGTTTGTGCGGATTTGGATCGCGAATGTCATGCGTGTGTCGTATGCGATACCTCGGATGGTTGGCGTTTTGCTCAGAGGGAAATGTCGTCCATCGAAAGCCACCGGAGGAGATGAGGTCATTTCGATTCTGTCTGGTGTACAAGCAATTGAAAACTTCTATGAAGAGTCACACACTCTTGTCCTGGTGACCCATCTTCCAAATTGTGTAATGTGGTATGGCATAACTTGAGGGACAAGTTAGTTGGAATGGAAGTCTGAATGGAGAAAAATTGGTAGAAGTGAAGTGTTTTAGATATCTGGGATGGCCTTACCAGCGAATGGTACCATGGCAGTGGATGTGAGTCACAAGGTGGGGGAGGGGGCGAAGGTTCTGGGAGCGATGAATAAAGTATGGAAAAATAGAATGTTATCACGGGGAGCAAAAATGGGTATGTTTGAAGGAATAGTGGTTCCAACAATGTTATATGGTTGCAAGTCATGGGCTATAGATAGGGTTGTACGGAGGAGGGTGGATGTGTTGGAAATGAGATGTTTGAGGACAATATGTGGTGTGAGGTGGTTTGATCGAGTAAGTAATGAAAAGGTAAGGTAGATGTGTTTTCATAAAAAGAGTGCGGTTGAGAGAGCAGAGGGTGTGTTGAAATGGTCTGGACATACGGAGAGAATGAGTGAGGAAAGGCTGACAAAGAGGATATATGTGTCAGAGGTGGAGGGAACAAGGAGAAGTGGGAGACAAAATTGGAGGTGGAAGGATGGAGTGAAAGACATTTTGAGCGATCGAGGCCTGAACATACAGGAGGGTGAAAGGTGTGCAAGGAAAAAAGTGAATTGGAACGATGTGGCATAACAGGGTCGACCGTCTTTCAATGGACTGAACCAGGGCATGTGAAACGTCTGAGGTAAACCATGGGAAGTCTTGTGGGGCCTGGATGTGGAATGGGAGCTGTGGTTGCGGTGCACTACGCTTGACAGCTGAGTGTGAACTAATGTTAATGTGGCCTTTTTGTCTGTTTTTCTGGCGTAAGTCACTGACGCAGGAAACAGCAATTGACTTTAATATATATATATATATATATATATATATATATATATATATATATATATATATATATATATATATATATATATATATATATATATTCTCTCCATGTGCCCAAACCATTTCAAAACACCCTCTTCTGCTCTCTCAACCACGCTCTTTTTATTTCCACACATCTCTCTTACCCTTACGTTACTTACTCGATCAAACCACCTCACACCACACATTGTCCTCAAACATCTCATTTCCAGCACATCCATCCTCCTGCGCACAACTCTATCCATAGCCCACGCCTCGCAACCATACAACATTGTTGGAACCACTATTCCTTCAAACATACCCATTTTTGCTTTCCGAGATAATGTTCTCGACTTCCACACATTCTTCAAGGCTCCCAGGATTTTCGCCCCCTCCCCCACCCTATGATCCACTTCCGCTTCCATGGTTCCATCCGCTGCCAGATCCACTCCCAGATATCTAAAACACTTTACTTCCTCCACTTTTTCTCCATTCAAACTTACCTCCCAACTGACTTGACCCTCAACCGTACTGTACCTAATAACCTTGCTCTTATTCACATTTACTCTTAACTTTCTTCTTTCAAACACTTTACCAAACTCAGTCACCAGCTTCTGCAGTTTCTCACATGAATCAGCCACCAGCGCTGTATCATCAGCGAACAACAACTGACTCACTTCCCAAGCTCTCTCATCCCCAATAGACTTCATACTTGCCCCTCTTTCCAAAACTCTTGCATTTACCTCCCTAACAACCCCATCCATAAACAAATTCAACAACCATGGAGACATCACACACCCTTGCCGCAAACCTACATTCACTGAGAACCAATCACTTTCCTCTCTTCCTACACGTACACATGCCTTACATCCTCGATAAAAACTTTTCACTGCTTCTAACAACTTTCCTCCCACACCATATATTCTTAATACCTTCCACAGAGCATCTCTATCAACTCTATCATATGCCTTCTCCAGATCCATAAATGCTACATACAAATCCATTTGCTTTTCTAAGTATTTCTCACATACATTCTTCAAAGCAAACTCCTGATCCACTCATCCTCTACCACTTCTGAAACCACACTGCTCTTCCCCAATCTGATGCTCTGTACATGCCTTCACCCTCTCAATCAATACCCTCCCATATAATTTACCAGGAATACTCAACAAACTTATACCTCTGAAATTTGAACACTCACTCTTATCCCCTTTGCCTTTGTACAATGGCACTATGCACGCATTCCGCCAATCCTCAGGTACCTCACCATGAGTCATACATACATTAAATAACCTTACCAACCAGTCAATAATACAGTCACCCCCTTTTCTCATAAATTCCACTGCAATACCATCCAAACCTGCTGCCTTGCCGGCTTTCATCTTCCGCAAAGCTTTTACTACCTCTTCTCTGTTTACCAAATCATTTTCCCTAACCCTCTCACTTTGCACACCACCTCGACCAAAACACCCTATATCTGACACTCTATCATCAAACACATTCAACAAACATTCAACTCACTCCATCTCCGTCTCACATCACCACTACTTGTTATCACCTCCCCATTTGCGCCCTTCACTGAAGTTCCCATTTGCTCCCTTGTCTTACGCACTTTATTTACCTCCTTCCAGAATATCTTTTTATTCTCCCTAAAATTTAATGATACTCTCTCACCCCAACTCTCATTTGCCATCTTTTTCACCTCTTGCACCTTTCTCTTGACCTCCTGTCTCTTTCTTTTATACATCTCCCACTCATTTGCATTTTTTCCCTGCAAAAATCGTCCAAATGCCTCTCTCTTCTCTTTCACTAACAATCTTACTTCTTCATCCACCACTCACTACCCTTTCTAATCAACCCACCTCCGACTCTGCTCATGCCACAAGCATCTTTTGCGCAATCCATCACTGATTCCCTAAATACATCCCATTCCTTCCCCACTCCCCTTACTTCCATTGCTCTCACCTTTTTCCATTCTGTACTCAGTCTCTCCTGGTACTTCCTCACACAAGTCTCTTTTCCGAAGCTCACTTACTCTCACCACCCTCTTCACCCCAACATTCACTCTTCTTTTCTGAAAACCCATACAAATCTTCACCTTATATATATATATATATATATATATATATATATATATATATATATATATATATATATATATATATATATATATATATATAACATACAAACCTCCAACAGCCACGATCGAACCTGGGACCCCTGTGCAAGAGGCAGGCATGCTAACCGCTAGGCTATGGGACTGTATAATAGGAAACAACTATTCGAAATACTAAGTCTTCGAATACCCTTCGTCTCACAATGGTGAGCAACGGGGTCTATCGGTTATTTCCGAACAAACGCACATAGCCAGCTGATAGCGTTTTACCGAACCTAACAGTACAACGCGGAGTTATATGAATACGAATAAAGTGCATATGAACTCGCCCCTTCATAGAACATACAAACCTCCAACAGCCAGGATCGATCCTGGGACCCCTTGTGCAAGAGGCAGGCATGCTAGCCGATCCTGGCTGTTGGAGGTTTGTATGTTCTATGAAGGTGCGCGTTCATATGCACTTTATTCGTATATGTATATATATATATATATATATATATATATATATATATATATATATATATATATATATATATATATATATATATATATATATATATATATATATATATCAACTGACTTATGTTTCTCTCTCGTGTCTCCACTGATGATGTGATTATTACACGAAAGTGCACTTGGGAACTAATGTTTTATTTTTCCTGTGGACTCATAGGAACATATATATATATATATATATATATATATATATATATATATATATATATATATATATATATATATATATATATATATATATATATATATATATATATATATATATATATATATATATATATATATATATATATATATCCTCCTCGAAGGCTCAGATTGGGGTATCTAAATGTGTGTGGATGTAACCAAGATGAGAAAAAAAGGAGAGATAGGTAGTATGTTTGAGGAAAGGAACCTGGATGTTTTGGCTCTGAACGAAACGAAGCTCAAGGGTAAAGGGGAAGAGTGATTTGGGAATGTCTTGCGAGTGAAGTCAGGGGTTAGTGAGAGGACAAGAGCAAGGGAAGGAGTAGCAATACTCCTGAAACAGGAGTGGTGGGAGTATGTGATAGAGTATAAGAAAGTAAACTCTAGATTGATATAGGTAAAACTGAAAGTTGATGGAGAGAGATGGGTGATTTTCGGAGCATATGCACCTAGACATAAGAAGAAAGATCATGAGAGGCAAGTGTTTTGGGAGCAGCTGAATGAGTGTGTTAGTGTCTTTGATGCACGCGACCGGGTTATAGTGATGGGTGATTTGAATGCAATGGTGAGTAATGTGGCAGTTGAGGGAATAATTGGTATACATGGGTTGTTCAGTGTTGTAAATGGAAATGGTGAAGAGCATGTAGTTTTATGTGATGAAAAAGGACTGGTGATTGGAAATACCTGGTTTAAAAAGAGAGGTATACATAAGTATACGTATGTAAGTAGGAGAGATGGCCAGAGAGCGTTATTGGATTACGTGTTAATTGATAGGCGCGCAAAAGAGAGACTTTTGGATGTTAATGTGCTGAGAGGTGCAACTGGAGGAATGTCTGATCATTTTCTTGTGGAGGCGAAGGTGAAAATTTGTAGGGGTTTTCAGAAAAGAAGAGAGAATGTTGGGGTGAAGAGAGTGGTAAGAGTAAGTGAGCTTGGGAAGAAGACTTGTGTAAGGAAGTACCAGGAGATACTGAGTACAGAATGGAAAAAGATGAGAACAAAGGAGGTAAGGGGTGTGGGGGAGGAATGGGATATATTTAGAAAAGCAGTGATGGCTTGCTCAAAAGATGCTTGTGGCATGAGAAGCGTGGGAGGTGGGCAGATTAGAAAGGGTAGTGAGTGGTGGGATGAAGAAGTAAGATTATTAGTGAAAGAGAAGAGTGAGGCATTTGGACGATTTTTGCAGGGAAATAATGCAAATGAGTGGGAGATGTATAAAAGAAAGAGGCAGGGGGTCAAGAGAAAGGTGCAAGAGGTGAAAAAGAGGGCAAATGAGAGTTGGGTGAGAGAGTATCATTAAATTTTAGGGAGAATAAAAAGATGTTTTGGAAGGAGGTAAATAAAGTGCGTAAGACAAGGGAACAAATGGGAATTTCAGTGAAGGGGGCTAATGGGGAGGTGATAACAAGTAGTGGTGATGTGAGAAGGAAATGGAGCGAGTATTTTGAAGGTTTGTTGAGTGTGTTTGATGACAGAGTGGCAGATATAGGGTGTTTTGTTCGAGGTTGTGTGTAAAGTGAGAGGGTTGGGGAAAATGATTTGGTAAACAGGGAAGAGGTAATAAAAGCTTTGCGGAAGATGAAAGCTGGCAAGGCAGCAGGTTTGGATGGTATTGCAGTGGAATTTCTTAAAAAAAGGGGTGACTGTATTGTTGATTGGTTGGTAAGGTTATTTAATGTATGTACTATTCATGTTGAGGTGCCTGAGGATTGGCGGAATGCGTGCATAGTGCTATTGTACAAAGGCAAAGGGGATAAGAGTGAGTGTTCAAATTACAGAGGTATAAGTTTGTTGAGTATTCCTGGTAAATTATATGGGAGGGTGTTGATTGAGAGGGTGAAGGCATGTACAGAGCATCAGATTGGGGAAGAGCAGTGTGGTTTCAGAATTGGTAGAGGATGTGTGGATCAGGAGTTTGGTTTGAAGAATGTATGTGAGAAATAAGTAGAAAAGCAAATGGATTTGTATGTAGCATTTATGGATCTGGAGAAGGCATCTGATAGAGTTGATAGAGATGCTCTGTGGAAGGTATTAAGAATATATGGTGTGGGAGGCAAGTTGTTAGAAGCAGTGAAAAGTTTTTATCGAGGATGTAAGGCATGTGTACGTGTAGGAAGAGAGGAAAGTGATTGGTTCTCAGTGAATGTCGGTTTGCGGCAGGGGTGTGTCATGTCTCCATGGTTGTTTAATTTGTTTATGGATGGGGTTGTTAGGGAGGTGAATGCAAGAGTTTTAGAAAGAGGGGCAAATATGCAGTCTGTTGTGGATGAGAGAGCTTGGGAAATGAGTCAGTTGTTGTTCGCTGATGATATAGCGGTGGTGGCTGATTCACGTGAGAAACTGCAGAGGCTGGTGACTGAGTTTGGTAAAGTGTGTGAACGAAGAAAGTTGAGAGTAAATGTGAATAAGAGCAAGGTTATTAGGTACAGTAAGGTTGTGGGTCAAGTCAATTGGGAGGTAAGTTTGAATGGAGAAAAAGTGGAGGATGTGAAGTGTTTTAGATATCTGGGAGTGGATTTGGCAGCGGGTGGAACCATGGAAGCGGAAGTGAATCATAGGGTGGGGAGGGGGTGAAAATTCTGGGAGCCTTGAAGAATATGTGGGAGTCGAGAACATTATCTCGGTAAGCAAAAATGGGTATGTTTGAAGGAATAGTGGTTCCAACAATGTTGTATTGTTGCGAGGCGTGGGCTATGGATAGAGCTGTGCGCAGGAGTATGGATGTGCTGGAAATGAGATGTTTGAGGACAATATGTGGTGTGAGGTGGTTTGATCGAGTAAGTAACGTAAGGGTAAGAGAGATGTGTGGTAATAAAAAGAGTGTGGTTGAGAGAGCAAAAGAGGGTGTTTTGAAATGGTTTGGTCACATGGAGAGAATGAATGAGGAAAGATTGACAAAGAGGATATATGTTTGAGAGGTGGAGGGAACGAGGAGAAGTTGGAGACCGAATTGGAGGTGGAAAGATAGATTGAAAAAGATTTTGAGTGATCGGGGCCTGAACATGCAGGAGGATGAAAGGCGTGCAAGGAATAGAGTGAATTGGAACGATGTGGTATACCGGGGTCCACGTGCTGTCAATGGATTGAACCAGGGTATGTGAAGCGTCTGGGGTAAACCATAGGAAGTTCTGTGGGGCCTGGATGTGGAAAGGGTGCTGTGGTTTCGGTGCATTATTAAGTGACAGCTAGAGACTGAGTGTGAACGAATGTGGCCTTTGTTGTATTTTCCTAGCGCTACTTCGCACACATGTGGGGGGAGGGGGTTGTTATTTAATATGTGGCGAGGTGGCGATGAGAATGAATAAAGGCAGACAGTATGAATTTTATACATGTGTATATATGTATATGTGTGTGTGTGTGTTTATATATGTATACGTTGACATGTATAGGTATGTACATTTGCGTGTGTGGACGTGTATGTTTGTACAAGTGTACTATATATATATATATATATATATATATATATATATATATATATACATAAATATATATATATATATTAATTATATATATATATATATATATATATATATATATATATATATATATATATATTATATAATATATATATATAGATATATATAAAAATATATATATATATATATATATATATATAGATAGTATATATATATAATATATATATATATATATATATATATATATATATATATATATACCTATATAATACCTATATATATAAAATATATATATATATATATATATATATATATATATATAAATATATATATATATTAAATATATATATCTCTGTTCCTTCTTTTGGAAAATTAAAAAAAAAAAACGAGAGGGGAGGACTTCCAGCCCCCCGCTCCCTCCCCTTTTAGTCGCCTTTTACGACACGCAGGGAATACGTTGTCCCCTATCCCCAGGGAAATATATATATATATATATATATATATATATATATATATATATATATATATATATATATATATATATATACATCCCTGGGGATAGGGGATTAAGAATACTTCCCACGTATTCCCTGCGTGTCGTAGAAGGCGACTAAAAGGGGAGGGAGTGGAAGGCTGGAAATCCTCCCCTCTCGTTTTTTTTTTTTTTTTTAATTTTCCAAAAGAAGGAACAGAGTGGGGCCAGGTGAGGATATTCCACAAAGGCCCAGTCCTCTGTTCTTAACGCTACCTCGCTAACGCGGGAAATGGCGAATAGTTTAAAATAAGAAAGAATATATATATGGGGAGGTGATAACAAGTAGTGGTGATGTGAGAAGGAGATGGAGTGAGTATTTTGAAGGTTTGTTGAATGTGTTTGATGATAGAGTGGCAGATATGGGGTGTTTTGGTCGAGGTGGTGTGCAAAGTGAGAGGGTTAGGGAAAATGATTTGGTAAACAGAGAAGAGGTAGTAAAAGCTTTGCGGAAGATGAAAGCCGGCAAGGCAGCGGGTTTGGATGGTATTGCAGTGGAATTTCTTAAAAAAGGGGGTGACTGTATTATTGACTGGTTGGTAAGGTTATTTAATGTATGTATGACTCATGGTGAGGTGCCTGAGGATTGGCGGAATGCGTGCATAGTGCCATTGTACAAAGGCAAAGGGGATAAGAGTGAGTGCTCAAATTACAGAGGTATACGTTTGTTGAGTATTCCTGGTAAATCATATGGGAGGGTATTGATTGAGAGGGTGAAGGCATGTACAGAGCATCAGATTGGGGAAGAGCAGTGTGGTTTCAGAAGTGGTAGAGGATGTGTGGATCAGGTGTTTGCTTTGAAGAATGTATGTTAGAAATACTTAGAAAAGCAAATGGATTTGTATGTAGCATTTATGGATCTGGAGAAGGCATATGATAGAGTTGATAGAGATGCTCTGTGGAAGGTATTAAGAATATATGGTGTGGGAGGCAAGTTGTTAGAAGCAGTGAAAAGTTTTTATCGAGGATGCAAGGCATGTGTACGAGTAGGAAGAGAAGAAAGTGATTGGTTCTCAGTGAACGTAGGTTTGCGGCAGGGGTGTGTGATGTCTCCATGGTTGTTTACTTTGTTTATGGATGGGGTTGTTAGGGAGGTGAATGCAAGAGTTTTGGAAAGAGGGGCAAGTATGAAGTCTGTTGGGGATGAGAGAGCTTGGTAAGTGAGTCAGTTGTTGTTCGCTGATGATACAGCGCTGGTGGCTGATTCATGTGAGAAACTGCAGAAGCTGGTGACTGAGTTTGGTAAAGTGTGTGAACGAAGAAAGTTAAGAGTAAATGTGAATAAGAGCAAGGTTATTAGGTACAGTAGGGTTGAGGGTCAAGTCAATTGGGAGGTAAGTTTGAATGGAGAAAAAGTGGAAGTAAAGTGTTTTAGATATCTGGGAGTGGATCTGGCAGCGGATGGAACCATGGAAGCGGAAGTGGATCATAGGGTGGGGGAGGGGGCGAAAATCCTGGGAGCCTTGAAGAATGTGTGGAAGTCGAGAACATTATCTCGGGAAGCAAAAATGGGTATGGATACATGGATAGAGTTGTGCGCAGGAGGATGGATGTGCTGGAAATGAGATGTTTGAGGACAATGTGTGGTGTGAGGTGGTTTGATCGAGTAAGTAACGTAAGGGTAAGAGAGATGTTTGGAAATAGAAAGAGCGTGGTTGAGAGAGCAGAAGAGGGTGTTTTGAAATGGTTTGGGCACATGGAGAGAATGAGTGAGGAAAGATTGACCAAGAGGATATATGTGTCGGAGGTGGAGGGAACGAGGAGAAGTGGGAAACCAAATTGGAGGTGGAAAGATGGAGTGAAAAAGATTTTGTGTGATCGGGGCCTGAACTTGCAGGAGGGTGAAAGGAGGGCAAGGGATAGAATGAATTGGATCGATGTGGTATACCGGGGTTGACGTGCTGTCAGTGGATTGAATCAGGGCATGTGAAGCGTCTGGGGTAAACCATGGAAAGCTGTGTAGGTATGTATATTTGCGTGTGTGGACGTATGTATATAAATGTGTATGGGGGTGGGTTGGGCCATTTCTTTCGTCTGTTTCCTTGCGCTACCTCGCAAACGCGGGAGACAGCGACAAAAAAAAATATATATATGTATGTATATCCCTGGGGATAGGGGAGAAAGAATACTTCCCACGCATTCCCCACGTGTCGTAGAAGGTGACTAAAGGGGACGGGAGCGGGGGCCAGAAACCCTCCCCGCCTTGTATTTTGACTTTCTAAAAGGGGAAATAGAAGGAGTCACGCGGGGAGTGCTCATCCTCCTCGAAGGCTCAGATTGGGGTGTCTAAATGTGTGTGGATGTAACCAAGATGAGAAAAAAGGAGAAATAGGTAGTATGTTTGAGGAAGGAACCTGGATGTTTTGGCTCGGAGTGAAACGAAGCTCAAGGGTAAAAGGGAAGAGTGGTTTGGGAATGTCTTGGGAGTAAATTCAGGGGTTAGTGAGAGGGCAAGAGCAAGGGAAGGAGTAACACTACTCCTGAAACAGGAGTTATGGGAGTATGTGATAGAGTGTAAGAAAGTAAATTCTAGATTGATATGGGTAAAACTGAAAGTTGACGGAGAGATATGGGTGATTATTGGTGCATATGCACCTGGGCATGAGAAGAAAGATCATGAGAGACAAATGTTTTGGGAGCAGCTGAATGAGTGTGTTAGTGGTTTTGATGCACGAGACCGGGTTATAGTAATGGGTGATTTGAATACAAAGGTGAGTAATGTGGCAGTTGAGGGAATAATTGGTATACACGGGGTGTTTAGTGTTGTAAATGGTAATGGTGAAGAGCTTGTAGATTTATGTGCTGAAAAAGGACTGGTGATTGGGAATACCTGGTTTAAAAAGCGAGATATACAAAAGTATACGTATGTAAGTAGGAGAGATGGCCAGAGAGCGTTATTGGATTACGTTTTAATTAACAGGCGCGCGAAAGAGAGACTTTTGGATGTTAATGTGCTGAGAGGTGCAACTGGAGGGATGTCTGATCATTATCTTGTTGAGGCTAAGGTGAAGATATGTATGGGTTTTCAGAAAAGAAGAGTGATTGTTGGGGTGAAGAGGGTGGTGAGAGTAAGTGCGCTTGGGAAGGAGACTTGTGTGAGGAAGTACCAGGAGAGACTGAGTACAGAATGGAAAAAGGTGAGAACAATGGAAGTAAGGGGAGTGGGGGAGGAATGGGATATATTTAGGGAAGCAGTGATGGATTGCGCAAAAGATGCTTGTGGCATGAGAAGAGTGGGAGGTGGGTTGATTAGAAAGGGTAGTGAGTGGAGGGATGAAGAAGTAAGAGTATTAGTGAAAGAGAAGAGAGAGGCATTTGGACGATTTTTGCAGGGAAAAAATGCAATTGAGTGGGAGATATATAAAAGAAAGAGACAGGTCAAGAGAAAGGTGCAAGAGATGAAAAAGAGGGCAAATGAGGGTTGGGGTGAGAGAGTATCATTAAATTTTAGGGAGAATAAAAAGATGTTCTGGAAGGAGGTAAATAAAGTGCGTAAGACAAGGGAGCAAATGGGAACTTCAGTGAAGGGCGCAAATGGGGAGGTGATAACAAGTAGTGGTGATGTGAGAAGGAGATGGAGTGAGTATTTTGAAGGTTTGTTGAATGTGTTTGATGATAGAGTGGCAGATATAGGGTGTTTTGGTCGAGGTGGTGTGCAAGGTGAGAGGGTTAGGGAAAATGATTTGGTAAACAGAGAAGAGGTAGTAAAAGCTTTGCGGAAGATGAAAGCCGGCAAGGCGGCAGGTTTGGATGGTATTGCAGTGGAATCTATTAAAAAAGGGCGTGACTGTATTGTTGACTGGTTGGTAAGTTTATGTAATGAATGTATGACTCATGATGAGGTGCCTGAGGATTGGCGGAATGCGTGCATAGTGCCATTGTACAAAGGCAAAGGGGATAAGAGTGAGAGCTCAAATTACAGAGGTAAAAGTTTGTTGAGTATTCCTGGTAAATTATATTGGAGGGTATTGATTGAGAGGGTGAAGGCATGTACAGAGCATCAGATTGGGGAAGAGCAGTGTGGTTTCAGAAGTGGTAGAGGATGTGTGGATCAGGTGTTTTCTTTGAAGAATGTATGTGAGAAATACTTAGAAAAGCAAATGGATTCGTATGTAGCATTTATGGATCTGGAGAAGGCATATGATAGAGTTGATAGAGGTGCTCTGTGGAAGGTATTAAGAATATATGGTGTGGGACGCAAGTTGTTAGAAGCAATGAAAAGTTTTTATGGAGGATGTAAGGCATGTGTACGTGTAGGAAGAGAGGAAAGTGATAGGTTCTCAGTGAACGTAGGTTTGCGGCAGGGGTGTGTGATGTCTCCATGGTTGTTTAATTTGTTTATGGATGGGGATGTTAGGGAGGTGAATGCAAGAGTTTTGGAAAGAGGAGCAAGTATGAAGTCTGTTGTGGATGAGAGAGCTTGGGAAGTGAGTCAGTTGTTGTTCGCTGATGATACAGCGCTAGTGGCTGGTTCATGTGAGAAACTGCAGAAGCTGGTGCCTGAGTTTGGTAAAGTGTGTGAAAGAAGAAAGTTAAGAGTAAATGTGAATAACAGCAAGGTTATTAGGTACAGTAGGGTTGAGGGTCAAGTCAACTAGGAGGTAAGTTTGAATGGAGAAAAAGTGGAGGAAGTAAAGTGTTTTAGATATCTGGGAGTGGATCTGGCAGCGGATGGAACCATGGAAGCGGAACTGGATCATAGGGTGAGGGAGGGGGCGAAAATCCTGGGAGCCTTGAAGAATGTGTGGAAGTCGAGAACATTATCTCGGAAAGCAAAAATGGGTATGTTTGAAGGAATAGTGGTTCCAACAATGTTGTATGGTTGCGAGGTGTGGGCTATGGATAGAGTTGTGCGCAGGAGGGTGGATGTGCTGGAAATGAGATGTTTGAGGACAATGTGTGGTGTGAGGTGGTTTGATCGAGTAAGTAATGTAAGGGTAAGGGAGATGTTTGGAAATAAAAAGATCGTTGTTGAGAGAGCAGAAGGGTGTGTTTTGAAATGGTTTGGGCACATGGAGAGAATGAGTGAGGAAAGATTGATCAAGAGGATATATGTGTCGGAGGTGGTGGGAACGAGGAGAAGTGGGAGACCAAATTGGAAGTGGAAAGATGGAGTGAAAAAGATTTTGTGTGATCGGGGCCTGAACATGCAGGATAGTGAAAGGAGGGCAAGGAATAAAGTGAATTGGATCGATGTGTTATACCGGGGTTAGCGTGCTGTCAGTGGATTGAATCAGGGGATGTGAAGCGTCTAGGGTAAACCATGGAAAGTTCTGTGGGGCCTGGATGTGGAAAGGGAGCTGGGGTTTCGGGCATTATTGCATGAGAGCTAGAGACTGAGTGTGAACGAATGGGGCCTTTGTTGTCTTTTCCTAGTGCTACCTCGCACACATAAGGGGGGAGGGGGATGGTATTCCATGTGTGGCGAGGTGGCGATGGGAATGAATAAAGGCAGACAGTGTGAGTTGTGTGCATGGGTATATATGTGTGTGTCTGTTTGTGTGTATATATGTGTACATTGAGATGCATAGGTATGTATATTTGCGTGTGTGGACGTGTATGTATATACACTGTGTATGGGGGTGCGTTGGGCCATTTCTTTCGTCTGTTTCCTTGCGCTACCTCGCAAACGCGGGAGACAGCGACAAAGCAAAATAAATAAATATACAAAATATATATATACATATATATATATATATATATATATATATATATATATATATATATATATATATATATATATATATATATATATATATATATATGTATATATATATATATATATATATATATATATATATATATATATATATATATATATATATATATATATATATATATATATATATATATATTCATATATATATATATATATCTTTTTCTTTCTTTTAAACTATTCGCCATTTCCCGCGTTAGCGAGGTAGCATCAAGAACAGAGGACTGGGCCTTTGAGGGAATACCCTCATCTGGCCCAATTCTCTGTTCCTTCTTTTGGAAAATTAAAAAAAAAAAAAAAAGAAAAAAAAAAAAAAACGAGAGGGGAGGATTTCCAGCCCCCCGCTCCCTCCCCTTTTAGTCGCCTTCTACGACACGCAGGGAATACGTGGGAAGTATTCTTAATCCCCTATCCCCAGGGATAATATATATATATATATATATATATATATATATATATATATATATATATATATATATATATATATATATATATATATATATATATATATATATATGTATATATATATATATATATATATATATATATACATACATATATATATATATATATATATATATATATATATATATATATATATATATATATATATATATATATATATATATATATATATATATATATATATATATATACATATATATATATATATATATATATATTGTTACGAATTCAACACTTATTCAGGCAAGGTCGCCAGTAACATAAGTTACAAATACTACTGTTCCTTGTCTTGCAAGGACGTTATAGATTTGTCAAGTTGCACAACTCAGGATAACACAATAATAAAGTTATGGGATTGAATTAAAGACCAGAATTACATTAAATCTACTTATAATGAAAGAATTCAAGTGTACAAAGATAGGCACATAAATCAAGCATGAAACATTACGTTAACACTGAACATTAGAGTTAACATTGAACATAGGATAACATTTGTACATGACTTAACATTCCAGATAAGATTTCAAGCCAGGAGTTCTCTTTCCTCTATGGCAGTTCTTCGATAACATTACACTGATAATTATAACGGGCTTACAGCACAACACTTGGGTAATGGGCTTATAACACAGCAGGGCTTACAGGCTTACAACACAGCAGGACTTACAGCAGGGGACACCACCCACCTCGCTGGGCTTCAGAGAAAGGAATCAAGTCTCATCGGGTGTTGTGGGTACAAGAAGACAAGCGTTCGCCCTTGTTACTATAAACCTTACATTTCGATTGGCTATAGAAATATAGGGGAAGTTCTCATTGGTTGGAGGGTCCCAGTGTCTCGGCGTAGTTACACTCTCGTAAAATGCTGGGTGGACAGAAACTCCGAGCCAGCCTCTGGCATCACCCCTCGCCCTGATAAGAAATATCAATACCATATGGACACACACACGTTATATACGCGAACATGTGAGCACAAGCACACGTGTTCCGTAACAATATATATATATATGTATATATATATATATATACATATATATATATATATATATATATATATATATATATATATATATATATATATATATATATATATATATATATATATATATATATATAATCACCTGGTTTAGAAAGCGAGATATACATAAGTATACGTATGTAAGTAGGAGAGATGGCCTGAGAGCGTTAATGGATTACGTGTTAATTGATAGGCGCGCGAAAGAGAGACTTTTGTATGTTAATGTGCTGAGAGGTGCAAATTTAGGGATGTCTGATCATTATCTTGTGGAGGTGAAGGTGAAGATTTGTATTGGTTTTCAGAAAAGAAGAGAGAATGTTGGGGTGAAGAGGGTGGTGAGAGTAAGTGAGCTTGGGAAGGAGACTTGTGTGAGGAAGTACCAGGAGAGACTGAGTACAGAATGGAAAAAGGTGAGAACAAAGAAGGTAAGGGAGTGGGGGAGGAATGGTATGTATTTAGGGAAGCAGTGATGGCTTGCGCAAAAGATGCGTGTGTTATGAGAAGCGTGGGAGGTGGGTTGATTAGAAAGGGTAGTGAGTGGTGGGATGAAGAAGTAAGATTTTTAGTGAAAGAGGAGAGAGAGGCATTTGGACGATTTTTGCAGGGGAAAAATGCAAATGAGTGGGAGATGTATAAACGAAAGAGACAGGAGGTCAAGAGAAAGGTGCAAGAGATGAAAAAGAGGGCAAATGAGAGTTGGGGTGAGAGAGTATCATTAAATTTTAGGGAGAATAAAAAGATGTTCTGGAAGGAGGTAAATAAGGTGCGTAAGACAAGGGAGCAAATGGTAACTTCAGTGAAGGGGGCTAATGTGGAGGTGATAACAGGTAGTGGTGATGTGAGAAGGAGATGGAGTGAGTATTTTGAAGGTTTGTTGAATGTGTTTGATGATAGAGTGGCAGATATCGTGTGTTTTGGTCGAGGTGGTGTGCAAAGTGAGAGGGTTAGGGAAAATGATTTGGTAAACAGAGAAGAGGTAGTAAAAGCTTTGCGGAAGATGAAAGCCGGCAAGACAGCAGGTTTGGATGGTATTGCAATGGAATCTATTAAAAAAGGGGGTGACTGTATTGTTGACTGGTTGGTAAGGTTATTTAATGTATGTATGACTCATGGTGAGGTACCTGAGGATTGGCGGATTGCGAGCATAGTGACATTGTACAAAGGCAAAGGGGATAAGAGTGAGTGCTCAAATTACAGATGTATAAGTTTGTCGAGTATTTCTGGTAAATTATATTGGAGGGTATTGATTGAGAGGGTGAAGGTATGTACAGAGCATCAGATTGGGGAAGAGCAGTGTGGTTTCAGACGTGGTAGAGGATGTGTGGATCAGGTGTTTGCTTTGAAGAATGTATGTGAGAAATACTTAGAAAAGCAAATGAATTTGTATGTAGCATTTATGGATCTGGAGAAGGCATATGATAGAGTTGATAGAGATGCTCTGTGGAAGGTACTAAGAATATATGATGTGTGAGGCAAGATGTTAGAAGCAATGAAAAGTTTTTATCTAGGATGTAAGGCATGTGTACGTGTAGAAAGAGAGGAAAGTGATTGGTTCTCAGTGAATGTAGGTTTGCGGCAGGGGTGTGTGATGTCTCCATGGTTGTTTAATTTGTTTATGGATGGGGATGTTAGGGAGGTGAATGCAAGAGTTTTGGAAAGAGGGGCAAGTATGAAGTCTGTTGTGGATGAGAGAGAGCTTGGGAAGTGAGTCAGTTGTTGTTCGCTGATGATACAGCGCTAGTGGCTGGTTAATGTGAGAAACTGCAGAAGCTGGTGCCTGAGTTTGGTAAAGTGTGTGAAAGAAGAAAGTTAAGAGTAAATGTGAATAAGAGCAAGGTTATTAGGTACAGTAGGGTTGAGGGTCAAGTCAATTGGGAGGTAAGTTTGAATGGAGAAAAAGTGGAGGAAGTAAAGTGTTTTAGATATCTGGGAGTGGATCTGGCAGCGGATGGAACCATGGAAGCGGAACTGGATCATAGGGTGAGGGAGGGGGCGAAAATCCTGGGAGCCTTGAAGAATGTGTGGAAGTCGAGAACATTATCTCGGAAAGCAAAAATGGGTATGTTTGAAGGAATAGTGGTTCCGACAATGTTGTATGATTGCGAGGCGTGGGCTATGGATAGAGTTGTGCGCAGGAGGGTGGATATGCTGGAAATGAGATGTTTGAGGACAATATGTGGTGTGAGGTGGTTTGATCAATTAAGTTATGTAAAAGTAAGAGAGATGTGTGGAAATAAAAAGAACGTGGTTGAGAGAGTAGAAGAGTGTGTTTTGAAATGGTTTGGGCACATGGAGAGAATGAGTGATGAAAGATTGATCAAGAGGATATATGTGTCGGAGGTGGTGGGAACGAGGAGAAGTGGGAGACCAAATTGGAGGTGGAAAGATGGAGTGAAAAAGATTTTGAGTGATCGGGGCCTGAACATTCAGGAGGGTGAAAGGCGTGTAAGGAATTGTGAATTGGATCGATGTGGTATACCGGAGTCCACGTGCTGTCAATGGAGTGAATCAGGGCATGTGAAGCGTCTGGGGAGAACCATGGAAAGTTGTGTGGGGCCTGGATGTGGAAAGGGAGCTGTGGTTTCGGGCATTATTGCATGACAGCTAGAGACTGAGTGTGAACGAATGTGGCCTTTGTTGTCTTTTCCTAGCGCTACCTCGCACACATAAAGGGATAGGAGGATGATGTTCCATGTGTGGCGAGGTGGCGATGGAAATGAATAAAAGCAGTGTGAATTGTGTGCATATGTATATATGTATGTGTCTGTGTGTGTATATGTATGTGTACATTGAGATGTATGGGTATGTATATTTGCATGTGTGGACGTGTATGTATATACATGTGTATGGGGGTGGGTTGGGCCATTTCTTTCGTCTGTTTCCTTGCGCTATTTCGCAAACGCGGGAGACAGCGACAAAGCAAAATAAATAAATATATATATATATATATATATATATATATATATATATATATATATATATATATATATATATATATATATATATATATATATATATATATCTAAAACACTTTACTTCCTCCAGTTTTTCTCCATTCAAACTTTCCTCCTAATTGACTTGACCCTCAACCCTACTGTACCTAATAACCTTGCTCTTATTTACATTTATTCTTAACTTTCTTCTTACACACACTTTACCAAACTCAGTCACCACCTTCTGCAGTTTCTCACATAAATAAGCCACCAGCGTTGTATCATCAGCGAACAACAACTGACTCACTTCCCAAGCTCTCTCATCCACAACAGACTTCATACTTGCCCCTCTTTCCAAAACTCTTGCATTCACCTCCCTAACAACCCCATCCATAAACAAATTAAAAACCATGGAGACATCACACAGCCCTGCCGCAGACCTACATTCACTGAGAACCAATCACTTTCCTCTCTTCCTACAAGTACACATGCCTTACATCCTCCATAAAAACTTTTCACTGCCTCCCACACCATATATTCTTAATACCTTCCACAGAGCACCTTTATCAACTCTATCATATGCCTTCTCTAGAGCCATAAATGCTACATACAAATCCATTTGCTTTTCTAAGTATTTCTCACATACATTCTTCAAAGCAAACCCCTGATCCACACATTCTCTACCACTTCTGAAACCACACTGCTCTTCCCCAATCTGATGCTCTGTACATACCTTCATCCTCTCAATCAATACCCTCCCATATGATTTACCAGGAATACTCAACAAACTTATACCTCTGTAATTTGAGCACTCAATCTTATCCCCTTTGCCTTTTTACAATGGCACTATGCACGCATTCCGCCAAACCTCAGGCACCTCACCATGAGTCATACATACATTAAATAACCTTACCAACCAGTCAACAATACAGTCACCCCCTTTTTAAATAGATTCCACTGCAATACCATCCAAACCTGTTGCCTTGCCGGCTTTCATCTTCCGCAAAGCTTTTACTACTTCTCTGTTTACCAAATCATTTTCCCTAACCCTCTCACTTTGCACACCACCTCGACCAAAACACCCTATATCTGCCACTATATCATCAAACACATTCAACAAACCTTCAAAATACTCACTCCATCTCCTTCTCACATCACCACTACTTGTTATCACCTCCCCATTAGCGGAAGGAGTGGATCTGGCAGCGGATGGAACCATGGAAGCGGAAGTGAATCATAGGGTGGGGGAGGGGGCGAAAATCCTGGGAGCCTTGAAGAATGTTTGGAAGTCGAGAATATTATCTCGGAAAGCAAAAATGGGTAGGTTTGAAGGAATAATGGTTCCAACAATGTTGTATGGTTGCGAGGCGTGGGCTATGGATAGAGTTGTGCGCAGGAGGGTGGATGTGCTGGAAATGAGATATTTGAGGATTATGTGTGGTGTGAGGTGGTTTGATTGAGTAAGGAATGTAAGGGTAAGAGAGATGTGTGGAAATAAAAAGAGCGTGGTTGAGAGAACAGAAGAGGGTGTTTTGAAATGGTTTGGGCGCATGGAGAGAATGAATGAGGAAAGATTGACCAAGAGGATATATGTGTCGGAGGTGGAGGGAACGAGGAGAAGTGGGAAACCAAATTGGAGGTGGAAAGATGGAGTGAAAAAGATTTTGAGTGATCGGGGCCTAAACATGCAGGAGGGTGAAAGGTGGGCAAGGAATAGAGTGAATGGATCGATGTGGTATACCTGGGTTGACGTGCTGTCAGTGGATTGAATCAGGGCATGGTAAACCATGGAAAGTTGTGTGGGGCCTGGATGTGGAAAGGGAGCTGTGGTTTGGGGCATTATTGCAGGACAGCTAGAGACTGAGTGTGAACGAATGGGGCCTTTGTGTCTTTTCCTAGCGCTACCTCGCCCACATGAGGGGGGAGGGGGATGGTATTCCATGTTGGGCGAGGTGGCGATGGGAATGAATAAAGGCAGACGTAGTGAATTGTGTGTATGGGTATATATGTATGTGTCTGTGTGTGTGTATATAAATGTGTACATTGAGATGTATAGGTATGTATATTTGCGTGTGTGGACGTGTATGTATATACATGTGTATGGGGTGGGTTGGGCCATTTCTTTCGTCTGTTTCCTTGGACTACCTCGCAAACGCGGGGGACAGCGACAAAGCAAAATAAATAAAGATAATAAATATATATATATATATATATATATATATATATATATATATATATATATATATATATATATATATATATATATATATATATATACATGTATATATATATATATATATATATATATATATATATATATATATATATATATATATATATATATATATATATATATATATATATATATATATATATATATATATATATATATATATATATATATATATATATATATATATATATATAAGTATATAGGAGGAGTGAAAAGTTTTTATCGAGGATGTAAGGCATGTGTACGAGTAGTAAGAGAGGAAAGTGATTGGTTCTCACTGAAAGTTGGTTTGCGGCAGGGGTGTGTGATGTCTCCATGTTCGTTTGATTTGTTTATGGATGGGGTTGATAGGGAGGTGAGTGTAAGAGTTTTGGAAAGAGGGGCAAGTAAGTAGTCTGTTGTGGATAAGAGAGCTTGGGAAGTAAGTCAGTTGTTGTTCGCTAATGATACAGCGCTGGTGGCTGATTCGGGGGAGAAACTGCAGAGGGTGGTGACTGAGTTTGGTAAAGTGTGTGAAAGAAGAAAGCTGAGAGTAAATGTGAATAAGAGCAAGGTCATTAGATACAGTGGGGTTGAGGGACAAGTCGACTGGGAGGTAAGTTTGAATGGAGAAAAACTGGAGGAAGTGAAGTGTTTTAGATATCTGGGAGTGGATTTGGCAGCTGATGGAACCATGGAAGCGGAAGTGAATCATTGGGTGGGGGAGGGGACGAAAGTTCTGGGAGCGTTGAAAAAATGTGTTGAAGTCGAGAACGTTATCTTGGAAAGCAAGAATGGGCATGTTTGAAGGAATAGTGGTTCCAACAATGTTTTATGGTTGTGAGGCGTGGGCTATAGATAGTGTTGCGGTGGAGGTTGGATGTGTTGGAAATGAGATGTTTGAGGACAATATGTGGAGTGATGTGGTTTGATCGAGTAAGTAATGAAAGGGTAAGAGAGATGTGTGGTAATAAAAAGAGTGTGGTTGAGAGAGCAGAAGAGGGTGTTTCGAAATGGTTTGGTCACATGGAAAGAATGAGTGAGGAAAGATTGACAAAGAGGAAATATGTGTCAGAGATGGAGGGAACGAGGAGAAGTGGGAGACCAAATCGAAGGTGGAATGATGGAGTGGAGAAGATTCTGAGTGATCGGGGCCTGAAAATGCAGGAGTGTGAAAGGCGTGCAAGGAATCAAGTGAATTGGAACTATGTGGTATACCGGGGTGGACATGCTGTCAATGGATTGAACCAGGGCATGTGAAGCGTCAGGGGTAAACTATGGAAAGTTTTGTTGGGCCTGGATATAGAAAGGGAGCTGTGTTTTCGGTGCATTATGCATGACAGCTAGAGACTGAGTGTGAACGAATGTGGCCTTTGTTGTCTTTACTTAGCGCTACCTCGCACACATGAGGATGGAGGGGGTTGTTATTCCATGTGTGGCGGGGTGGCGACGGGAATGAATAAGGGCAGACAGTATGAATTATGTACATGTGTATATATGCATATGTCTCTGTGTTTATATATATGTATACGTTGAGATGTATAGGTATGTATATGTGCGTGTGTGGACGTGTATGTTTATACATGTGTATGTGGGTGGGTTGGTCCTTTCTTTCGTCTATGTCCTTGCGCTACCTTGCTAACGCGGGAGACAGCGACAAAGTGTAATAGATAAATAATATAAAATTTATACATATATACATATATATTATACAAACCTCCAACAGCCAGTATCGAACCCGGGACCCTTGTGCCCCAGGCGGGAATGTTACCGCTAGGCTATGGGCCTAGCCAATATGAAATAACTATTCGAATACTATGTTCCCGAATACTCCTCGTCTCACGTTGGTGAGCAACTGGTTCTACTTCAGTCATTCCCCAACAGGCGCGCATAGCCAGTAGATAGTATTTTATCGAACCTAACTGTACAACGCGGTGGTATATGAATACGAGCAAAGTGTAGAGGAACGCGCACATTCATAGAACATACAAACCTCCAACAGCCAGGATCGAACCAGGGATCCCTGTGCCACAGGCGGGAATGCTAACCGCTAGGCTATGGGCCTGGCTAATAGGAAATAACTTTTCGAATACTAAGTACTCGAATACCCTTCGTCTCACGTTGGTGAGCAACGGGGTCTACACCGGTCATTTCCCACCAGGCGCACATAGCCAGTAGATAGCATTTTATCGAACCTATCTGTACAACGCGGAGGTATATGAATACGAACATAGTGCATATGAAAGCGCACCTTCATAGAACATACAAACCTCCAACAGCCAGGATCGAATCTGGGATCTTTTTGCAAGAGGCGGGAATGCTACCGCTAGGCTTTGGGCCTGGCTAATGTGAAATAACTATACGAATACTATATACTCGAATACCCTTTGTCTCACGTTGGTGAGCAACGGGGTCTACACCGGTCATTTCCCATCAGGAGCTGTCGTGTTTCTTTTCACCGGTGGACACAGGAATATACATAGGTATATTTCATCCTTGAGGATAGGGAAGAAAGAATACTTCCCGAGCATTCCCCGCGTATCGTAGAAAGCTACTGAAGGGGACGGGGGTGGGGGCTAGAAACCCTCCCCTCCTTGTATTTCAACTTTCTAAAAGGGGAAGCAGAAGCAGGGGAGTGCTTATCCTCCTCGAAGGCTCAGATTGGGGTATCTAAATGTGTTTGGATGTAACCAAGATGAGAAAAAAGGAGAGATAGGTAGCATGTTTGAGGAAAGGAGCCTGGATGTTTTGGTTCTGAGTGAAACGAAGCTCAAGGGTAAAGGGGAAGAGTTGTTTGTAGTAAAGTCAGGGGTTGGTGAGAGGACAAGAGCAAAGGAAGGAATAGCACTAGTCGTAACCATCATATGTACAGGAGGCTGCAGATGAATATCATATGTACAGAAACCTCCAGGTAACCATCATATGTACAGCAGGCACCAGGTAATCATCATATGTATAAGAGGCACCAGGTAACCATCATATGTACAGCAGGCACCAGGTAATCATCATATGTATAAGAGGCACCAGGTAACCATCATATGTACTAGATACTAGATGTAAACATTATATATACCGGATGCTCCTGGGAACCTTCATACAAGCAGCTGCCTCCAGGTACAGGAGACTCGTCCTTTACGATTCGCCGAATCCCTTCGGAGAATGTTTAAGAATTCCAACTGTCTGTTGGCAAATATTAGAATGGCTTTCAGACTTATGGATAAGGAAATATTCAACAAGTTGTTCATAACCTACAAAAACACTAAAACTGCAATATGCTTCCCAGGGTTGTTCACCGCACATAAAGAAACACAACGAGCCAATGGAGAAGGTCCAGAAGAAGGAAAACAAGCACGGTACCAGCATTAAGAGTTTAGTTAAAGAGAAAGCTCAGAGGCTTTACATTAGTCTATCATGAGGGAAAGAAGAGTGAGGAGTGATCTGATCACAACCTAGAAGTTTCTAAACCAGTGTGATGTCGTCAACAGTGTACAGTTCTTCGAAGGATCTAGGGATAGAACAACCAGAGGTCATTACATGTAATTAAGCAATGTACTTGTTCAAAGATACATGAATAAGTACTTTTACAGTATGAGAGTGGTGGAGAAATGGAACAGACTAAATGAAGAAATAGTAAATGTGGTCAACTTACAGAAAACCAAAAATCTTTATGATAGTGGAAAAGATTTAAGAGATGGGTTGTTTGGTCAGTTGTTTGGCCTTTAGACCTTTCAACTGCCACGGTCATTAAGGCCGACAACGTCATAATATACTGAAATACCAATAAATCATTAACAACTTCTTCAGGTGTTAAGACCTAATTTTAAGACCACATACACTCTCACTATGCATGTTGTACATCAAAAATTGTATACATTGGCCCGTAAGGGGGTCGAACCCTCGACATCCGCGTTATTAGCACGGCGCTCTAACCAACTGAGCTAACGGGCCGATAAAGATGGTTCCCAAGATTGTATAACTCCCTCCTAGTACAGAACACACACACACACACACACACACACACACACACACACACGCTGGAAAAGAAGATAATGTTTTACGGTTGTAACAACTAATGTTACTTGACAGTTTACAGTTGTCATCTGTGTGTGTGTGTAATCACCTATTTGTACTGTACGGGAAGGAAGTTTACACTGTTGGGGCCCCATCTCCTGAACATCCTCTCCTGTCATACGACTTTAGAAGTAGTTTCTCTACGTTGCCCTCCATTAATATATACTCTTCCACTTTATTCCATTCACCCACCTTTCTTTTACTGCAAAAGGACTTCTCTACATATTCAATACGAAATTTCATGGTTAATTTCACGTTGTTCTCTGGTTCGTCTATATCTACATCTTTTGAAGAAATGTCCATCGTTTTCGTCTTCAGTTTGGTATGAAAAATCAAATATTGTGATCAGGACACGCCTATATTTTCTCTGTTCCACATCCAACATATACACGGACTCATACCTTGTTGACTTCCTCATCACCATCTCCATTAACTTTATGTGTGTTAAGTGTAGTAACTGTACCTCAAAAGTATATTCTAATTTTGGGTTAACAACGTATCCTCATTCATAAACTTGAACACTCGAAGACTCAGATTGGAGTGTCTACATGTGTGTGGATGTAATTAAGATGAGAAAAGAGGAGAGATGGGTAGTATATTTGGAGGAAGGAACCTGAATGTTTTGGCTCTAAGTGAAACGAAGCTCAAGGGTAAATGGGAAGAGTGGTCTGGGAGCGCCTTAGGAGTAAAGTCAGGGATTGGTGAGAGGACAAGAGAAAAGGAGGGAGTAGCACTACTCCTGAAGCAGGAGTTGTGGAAGCATGTAGCAGGGTGCAAGAAAATATACTCAAGATTGATATGGGTGAAACTGAAAGTGGATGGAGAAAGATGGGTGATTATCGGTGATTATGCAAATGGTCATGAGAAGAAAGATCATGAGAGGCAAGTGTTTTGGGAGCAGCTTTCATACACGAAACCGGGTTATGGTGATGGGTGATTTGAATGCAAAGGTGAGGAATGTGATAGTTGAGGGTATAATTGGTGTACATGGGGTGTTCAGTGTTGTAAATACAAAATGGCGAGGAGATTGTGGATTTGCGTACTGAAAAAGGAGTGGTGATTGGGAATCCTTCGCTTAGAAACACAGATATACATAGGTATACGTATGTAAGTAGGAGAGATGGCCAGAGAGCATTATTGGATTACGTGTTAATTGATAGGCGCGTGAAAGAGACTTTTGGATGTTGATATGCTGAGAGGGGCAACTGGAGGCATGTCTGATCATCATCTTAGTGAGGCGAAGGCGAAGTTTAGTAGTTTTCAGAAAAGAAGACAGAATGTTGGGGTGAGGAGAGTGGTGAGAGTAAGTGAGCTCGAAAGGAGACTTGTGTGAGGTAGTCCTAGGAAAGATTGAGTGCAAAATTGAAAAAGTCGAGAGGAAATGACGTAAGGGGAGTGGGGGAGGAATGGGATGTATTAAAGGAAGCAGTGATGGCTTGTGGAAAAGATGCTTGTGGCATGAGAACAATGCGAGGTAGGCATATAAGAAAGGGTAGTGAGTGGTGGGATGAAGAAGTAAGATTGTTAGTGAAAGAGAAGAGAGAGAGAAACGTTTGGACGATTTTTGCAGTGAAGTGGTGCAAATGACTGGGAGATGTATAAAAGAAAGGGGCAGGAGGTCAAGAGAAAGGTGCAAGAGGTGAAAAAGAGGGAAATGAGAGAGTATCGTTAAACTTTAGGGAGAATAAAAGGATATTTTGGAAGGAGGCAAATAAAGTGCCTAAGACAAGATAAGAAATGGGAACATCGGTGAAGGGAGCTTATGGGGAATTAATCACAAGTAGTGATGAAGTGAGGAGGTGAAGTGAGTATTTTGAAGTAACAACGCCTAAAAAACACATAAAGCTAATAGAGGTGGTGCAGAGGAAGACAACAAGGACGTTACCAGTATCAACAAAGCAGAATCACAGAGAAAAATTGGATTCCTAATATATGTCCAACGTGTATGAGAGAAAAGATAGGCGTGACCTGATCACAACATACAACTTCTTTTACCAAACTGATGAAGTAAACGGTTGACACTTCTTTCATAATAGGACCAGAGAACAACATGAATTTAAGCATAGGATTTGGTATGAAATATGTAGAGAGATACTTTTGTAGTATAAGAAAGTTGGATGAATGGAATAAAATGAAAGAGTGTATATTAAACAAAGACAGCAAAGAGAGATT